>NC_092147.1:83977036-84112971 GCF_045791955.1 Oncorhynchus clarkii lewisi | reverse complement strand
GAGGCCCTGTATCTCAGTGGTAGAGGCGTCACTACAGACCCTGGTTCCATTCCAGGCTGTATCACAGCGGTCTGAGGCCCTGTATCTCAGTGGTAGAGGCGTCACTACAGACCCTAGTTCAGCGGTCTGAGGCCCTGTATCTCAGTGGTAGAGGCGTCACTACAGACCCTGGTTCCATTCCAGGCTGTATCACAGCAGTCTGAGGCCCTGTATCTCAGTGGTAGAGGCGTCACTACAGACCCTGGTTCCATTCCAGGCTGTATCACAGCAGTCTAAGGCCCTGTATCTCAGTGGTAGAGGCGTCACTACAGACCCTGGTTCCATTCCAGACTGTATCACTACCGGCCGTGATTGGGAGTCCCATAGGGTGGCACACAATTGGCCCAGCATCGCCCGGGTTTGGCCGATGTAGGCCGTCATTGTAAATAACAATTTGTTCTTAACTGACTTGCCGAGTTAAAGGTTAAATAAAATGTTTTTTTTTAAAGACACAGGAGAGCCTTGTCTAGAATAACTGCCTGAGCTGCAAAATAGAAAGTCAATATAATTTAGACTAGATCTATTCCACTGTCTAAATAGGTCTATTCCACTGTCTAAATAGGTCTATTCCACTGTCTAAATAGGTCTATTCCACTGTCTAAATAGGTCTATTCCACTGTCTAAATAGGTCTATTCCGCTGTCTAAATAGGTATATTCTGCTGTCTAAATAGGTCTATTCCGCTGTCTAAATAGGTCTATTCTACTGTCTAAATAGGTCTATTCCACTGTCTAAATAGGTCTATTCCACTGTGTAAATAGGTGTATTCCACTGTCTAACTAGGTATATTCCACTGTCTAAATAGGTCTATTCCACTGTCTAAATAGGTCTATTCCACTGTCTAAATAGGTCTATTCTGCTGTCTAAATAGGTATATTCCCCTATATAAATAGGTCTATTCTGTTATCTAAATAGGTCTATTCCACGGTCTAAATAGATCTATTCTGCTATCTAAATAGGTATATTCCCCTATATAAATAGGTCTATTCCACTGTCTAAATAGGTCTATTCCACTGTCTAAATAGGTCTATTCCGCTGTCTAAATAGGTCTATTCTGCTATCTAAATAGGTCTATTCCACTGTCTAAATAGGTCTATTCCACTGTAGGTCTATTCCACTGTCTAAATAGGTCTATTCCACTGTGTCTAGGTGTATTCCACTGTCTACTAGGTCTATTCCACTGTCTAAATAGGTCTATTCCACTGTCTAAATAGGTCTATTCCACTGTCTAAATAGGTCTATTCTGCTGTCTAAATAGGTATATTCCCCTATATAAATAGGTCTATTCTGTTATCTAAATAGGTCTATTCCACGGTCTAAATAGATCTATTCTGCTATCTAAATAGGTATATTCCCCTATATAAATAGGTCTATTCCCCTATATAAATAGGTCTATTCCACTGTCTAAATAGGTCTATTCCACTGTCTAAATAGGTCTATTCCACTGTCTAAATAGGTCTATTCCGCTGTCTAAATAGGTCTATTCTGCTATCTAAATAGGTCTATTCCACTGTCTAAATAGGTATATTCCGCTGTCTAAATATGTCTATTCCACTGTCTAAATAGGTCTATTCCACTGTCTAAATAGGTCTATTCCGCTGTCTAAATAGGTCTATTCTGCTGTCTAAATAGGTATATTCCCCTATATAAATAGGTCTATTCTGTTATCTAAATAGGTATATTCCACTGTCTAAATTGGTCTATTCTGCTATCTAAATATGTATATTCCCCTATATAAATAGGTCTATTCCCCTATATAAATAGGTCTATTCCACTGTCTAAATAGGTCTATTCCACTGTCTAAATAGGTCTATTCCGCTGTCTAAATAGGTCTATTCTGCTGTCTAAATAGGTCTATTCTGCCATCTAAATAGGTCTATTCCACTGTCTAAATAGGTCTATTCTGTTATCTAAATAGGTCTATTCCACTGTCTAAATAGGTCTATTCTGCTATCTAAATAGGTATATTCCCCTATATAAATAGGTATATTCCCCTGTCTAAATAGAATAGGTCTATTCCGCTATCTAAATATAATAGGTATATTCCGCTATCTAAATATAATAGGTCTATTCCGCTATCTAAATAGGTCTATTCCGCTATCTAAATAGGTCTATTCTGCTATCTAAATAGGTCTATTCCACTGTCTAAATAGGTCTATTCCACTGTCTAAATAGGTCTATTCCGCTATCTAAATAGGTATATTCCCCTATATAAATAGGTCTATTCCGCTATCTAAATAGGTATATTCCCCTATATGAATAGGTCTATTCCGCTATCTAAATAGAATAGGTCTATTCCGCTATCTAAATAGGCCTATTCTGCTATCTAAATAGGCCTATTCTGCTATCTAAATAGGCCTATTCCGCTATCTAAATAGGCCTATTCCTCTATCTAAATAGGCCTATTCCGCTATCTAAATAGGTATTTGGAAGACATACTGACTGACTGAACTGACTGAATGGATGACATACTGACTGAACTGAACTAACTGAATGGATTACATACTGACTGAACAGAACTGACTGAATGGAAGACATACTGAATGAACTGACTGAATGGAAGACATACTGACTGACTGAACTGACTGAATGGAAGACATACTGACTGACTGAACTGACTGAATGGATGACATACTGACTGAACTGAACTGACTGAATGGAAGACATACTGAATGAACTGACTGAATGGAAGACATACTGACTGACTGAACTAACTGAATGGAAGACATACTGACTGACTGAACTAACTGAATGGAAGACATACTGACTGACTGAACTGACTGAATGGAAGACATACTGACTGACTGAATGGAAGACATACTGACTGACTGAATGGAAGACATACTGACTGACTGACTGAATGGAAGACATACTGACTGACTGACTGAATGGAAGACATACTGACTGACTGAATGGATGACATACTGACTGACTGAATGGATGACATACTGACTGACATACTGACTGAATGGAAGACATACTGACTGAATGGAAAACACACTGACTGACTGAATGGAAGACATACTGACTGATTGAATGGATGACATACTGACTGAATGGAAAACATACTGACTGACTGAATGGAAGACATACTGACTGACTGACTGACTGAATGGATGACATACTGACTGAATGGAAAACACACTGACTGACTGAATGGAAGACATACTGACTGACTGAATGGAAAACATACTGACTGAATGGATGACATACTGACTGATTGAATGGATGACATACTGACTGACTGAATGGATGGATGACATACTGACTGATTGAATGGAAGACATACTGACTGACTGAATGGATGACATACTGACTGACTGACTGAATGGATGACATACTGACTGACTGAACTAACTGAATGGATGACATACTGACTGACTGAATGGATGACATACTGACTGACTGACTGACTGAATGGATGACATACTGACTGACTGACTGACTGAATGGATGACATACTGACTGACTGAATGGATGACATACTGACTGACTGACTGACTGAATGGATGACATACTGACTGACTGACTGACTGAATGGAAGACATACTGACTGACTGAATGGAAGACATACTGACTGATTGAATGGAAGACATACTGACTGACTGAATGGATGACATACTGACTGACTGACTGAATGGATGACATACTGACTGACTGAATGGATGACATACTGACTGACTGAATGGATGACATACTGACTGACTGAATGGATGACATACTGACTGACTGACTGACTGAATGGAAGACATACTGACTGACTGAATGGAAGACATACTGACTGACTGACTGACTGAATGGATGACATACTGACTGAATGGAAAACATACTGACTGAATGGAAGACATACTGACTGACTGAATGGAAGACATACTGACTGACTGACTGACTGAATGGATGACATACTGACTGACTGAATGGATGACATACTGACTGACTGAACTGACTGAATGGGAATGAAATGTTCAGATCAGTTGGAATGACAAGTTAAACGCATCATGCATGCTCTGCATTCTATTTGTCTAGTAGCCAGTAGGCCGACACCAATGTGTTACTATGTGATATCAGACCTCAAGAGACCAATCAGAGCAGAGATCTGGTTCCCTTTACTTCCATTAGGCAGTCATTCTGTAGAGGCTGGTGGTCTCCTCAGACACCAGAGGGCAGTACAACACAGGCACTAAAACACTCACACAGCATCGTCTGACCAGGGATCTGTCTGCGTCACTGTGTATGTCACCGTGTGTGTGTGTGTGTGTGTGTGTGTCACTGTGTGTGTGTGTGTCACTGTGTGTGTGTGTGTGTGTGTCACTGTGTGTGTGTGTCAGTGGGTGTGTATCACTGTGTGTGGGTGTGTGTCCTATCTGTGGGTGTGTGTCCTATCTGTGTGGGGGCTTCTGTCTGTGTAGACCAGGGCAGTCTACTCTAAAATCAGAACCCGCTATCTGGGTTAGTTCATATATATATTTTGCTCAATGAATGAATGCAGCCAGGGAGATAGAAGGAGAAAGAGGAGGAGAAGAGGAAAGGTGAGTTTTCCTGACCCCTCATCAGAGAGGAGAGGAGAAAGGGAAGAATAAGCTATTGTCCTCCCCCTCTGAGATGATGAAATTCCAGATTCCTCAGTCTGACCGAGACGTGGTTTAATCTGGAGGCCCTCCACTCTTAATCCCCCTGTCTGTCTGTCCAATTATCATCGCTGTTCCCAGATTGGATTTTGTCATTGAAAATGGCAGTGTCAAACGTCACCTTTCTCTCTATCTGTCACCCACTTTCTCTGCACCTCTCTCTCTCTCTCTCTGTCTCTCTCTCTCTCTCTCTCTGTCTCTCTCTCTCTCTCTGTTCTCTCTCTCTCTCTCTCTCTCTCTCTCTGTCTCTCTCTCTCTCTCTCTCTCTCTCTCTCTCTCTCTCTCTCTCTCTGTCTCTCTCTCTCTCTCTCTCTCTCTCTCTGTCTCTCTGTCTCTCTCTCTCTCTGTCTCTCTCTCTCTCTCTCTCTCTCTCTCTCTCTCTCTCTCTCTCTCTCTCTCTCTCTCTGTCTCTCTCTCTCTCTCTCTCTCTCTGTCTCTCTCTCTCTCTCTGTCTCTCTCTCTCTCTCTCTCTCCGTCTCTCTCTCTCTCTCTCTCTCCTCTCTCTCTCTCTCTCTCTCTCTCTCTCTGTCTCTCTGTCTCTCTCTCTCTCTCTCTCTCTCTCTCTGTCTCTCTCTCTGTCTCTCTCTCTCTCTCTCTCTCTCTCTCTCTCTCTCTCTCTCTCTCTCTCTCTCTCTCGCTCTCTCACTCTCTCGCTCTTTCTCTCTCTCTCTCTTTCTCTCTTTCTCTCCCTCTACGTCTCTGTCTCTCTCTCTCTCTCACTTCCTCTCTTTCTTTCTTTCCTTCCTTCCTTCCTCTCTTTCTTTCCTTCCTCTCTCTCTCTCCGTGCTGCTCACATAATCAGGAATAGAGGAAGAGGATGAGAAGTGTCAGAGACTGTAAATTACTATTCAGTAGTATCTCTAAATTGCATGCTAGTCGTCCCTTTCACCTAGCTTCAGACGGACCCGTATTATCAAAAGGTGGGCAAATTGAGGGGTCAACAGATTTAAGGGGTGTTTTTGACGGCAGGCATTGTGCTGCATGGTTCTATTGTGTGTGTGTGTTCTAGATTTAACCGCTAAGTGTTTGAGTATTAACCAAAGCAGGAGATGGGATCTCCTTTTCAAAGCCTTGGGGACAGTTCACACACATCCCGAGGAACACAATAAGACCAGAGTCGTTGTCTGTTAACACTCAGTATCAGTAGGTTTTCTAGCCTGTCTTACTGTTAACTTTGTTTTGGAATACACCATATTATCTCTGTCTGTTTATCTTCTCTCGTCTCTCTCTCTCTCTCTCTCTGTCTCTCTCTCTCTCCTCTCTCTGTCTCTCTCCTCTCTCTGTCTCTCTCTGTCTCTCCTCTCTCCTCCTGCACTCCATTGACGTCACTCTCTCTCTGAAGTGAGCTCCGGTCTCTCTCTCTCTGAAGTGAGCTCTGTTCTCTCTCTGAAGTGAGCTCCGTTCTCTCTCTGAAGTGAGCTCCGGTCTCTCTCTCTCTGAAGTGAGCTCCGTTCTCTCTCTCTCTGAAGTGACCTCCTGTTATTTGTGAACCTCTTCACACACACACACACACACACACACACACACACACACACACACACACACACACACACACACACACACACACACACACACACACAGTATCCTGTCCTCAGTATTGTCACCAGGGTTGTGGTGCGCATCCCTCCCACTAGAAGACATTACGTAGGCCAGTGGGTTGTGTGAGCTGAGTGAGTGTGTGTGTCTACGTAGGCCAGTGTGTGTGTGTGTCATTACGTAGGCCAGTGGGTTGTGTGAGATGAGTGAGTGTGTGTGTCTACGTAGGCCAGTGTGTGTGTGTGTCATTACGTAGGCCAGTGGGTTGTGTGAGATGAGTGGGCCTCGTGGAAGAAAAACACAATTATTTCAGCCTCTGGCTATTCACGCAAAGGTGACAAAAGCTGGTATGAAGTATGAAATCCCCAAAGTTTTCCTCGTTCGACAAATTGGGATTAATTTGAGCTTCTGGTGTGTTTTAAAAAAAAGTTAGGACTGCACCTCTGTGTGTGTGTGTGTGTGTGTGTGTGTGTGTGTGTACTCTGTACTCTGTGTTTCAGTTTGTGTGTGTGTGTACTCTGTGTTTCAGTTTGTGTGTGTGTGTGTGTGTGTGTGTACCCTGTGTTTCAGTTTGTGTGTGTGTGTGTGTGTGTGTGTGTGTGTGTGTGTGTGTGTGTGTGTGTGTGTGTGTGTGTGTGTGTGTGTGTGTGTGTGTGTGTGTGTACTCTGTGTTTCAGTTTGTGTGTGTGTGTACTCTGTGTTTCAGTTTGTGTGTGTGTGTGTGTACTCTGTGTTTCAGTTTGTGTGAGTGTGTGTGTGTGTGTGTGTGTGTACTCTGTGTTTCAGTTTGTGTGTGTGTACTCTGTGTTTCAGTTTGTGTGTGTGTGTGTGTGTGTGTGTGTACTCTGTGTTTCAGTTTGTGTGTGTGTGTTTCACTCTGGCCAAAACCGTTCCAACTTAAACCCAATGCGTTTCTATGGGCTTATATTGGACCTTAGCCTGTCGCCTGCCTTCCTGCCTTTGGGACAACGACTCCCATTGGTAGAGCAGAGACCTGAGCATCTCATCATTACATGCAGATCTCTGGCGAAGAGCATGAGGGAGAGAGAGAGGAGGAGGCAGGCAGGCTAGCGTAAGGGAGAGAGAGAGGAGGAGGAGGAGGAGGCGGCAGGCAGGCCAGCGTGTGGGAGAGAGAAAGAGGAGGCAGGCAGGCCAGCGTGAGGGAGAGAGAGAGGAGGAGGCAGGCAGGCAGGCCAGCGTGTGGGCAGGCAGGAGAGAGAGAGAGAGGAGGAGGCAGGCAGGCCAGCGTGTGGGAGAGAGAGAGAGGAGGAGGCAGGCAGGTCAGCGTGTGGGAGAGAGAGGAGGCGGCAGGCAGGTCAGCGTGTGAGAGAGAGAGAGAGAGAGAGGTGGCGGCAGGCAGGTCAGCGTGTGGGAGAGAGAGAGAGAGGAGGAGGCAGGCAGGCAGGCAGGCCAGCGTGTGGGAGAGAGCGAGAGGAGGAGGCAGGCAGGCAGGCCAGCGTGAGGGAGAGGAGGAGGCAGGCAGGCAGGCAGGCCAGCGTGTGGGAGAGAGTGGAGGCAGGCAGGCAGGCAGGCCAGCGTGAGGGAGAGAGCGAGAGGAGGAGGCAGGCAGGCAGGCCAACGTGTGGGAGAGAGAGGAGGCAGGCAGGCAGGCCAGCGTGTGGGAGAGAGAAAGAGGAGGCAGGCAGGCCAGCGTGAGGGAGAGAGAGAGGAGGAGGCAGGCAGGCAGGCCAGCGTGTGGGAGAGAGAGAGAGAGGAGGAGGCAGGCAGGCCAGCGTGTGGGAGAGAGAGAGGAGGAGGAGGCAGGCAGGTCAGCGTTTGGGAGAGAGAGAGGAGGCGGCAGGCAGGTCAGCGTGTGGGAGAGAGAGAGAGGAGGAGGCAGGCAGGCCAGCGTGTGGGAGAGAGCGAAAGGAGGAGGCAGGCAGGCAGGCCAGCGTGAGGGAGAGAGAGAGGAGGAGGCAGGCAGGCAGGCCAGCGTGTGGGAGAGAGAGGAGGAGGCAGGCAGGCAGGCAGGCCAGCGTGAGGGAGAGAGCGAGAGGAGGAGGCAGGCAGGCCAGCGTGTGGGAGAGAGCGAAAGGAGGAGGCAGGCAGGCAGGCCAGCGTGTGGGTGAGAGAGGAGGAGGCAGGCAGGCCAGCGTGAGGGAGAGAGCGAGAGGAGGAGGCAGGCAGGCCAGCGTGTGGGAGAGAGCGAGAGGAGAAGGCAGGCATGCCAGCGTGTGGGAGAGAGCGAGAGGAGGAGGCAGGCAGGCAGGCCAGCGTGTGGGAGAGAGAAAGAGGAGGCAGGCAGGCCAGGGTGTGGGAGAGAGAGAGGGAGAGAGAGAGAGGAGGCGGCAGGCAGGCAGGCCAGTGCGAGGGAGAGAGAGGAGCTGAGACAAGGTAAGAAGCGCCTTCTATGCCATCAAATGGAACATAAATTTCAACATACCAATTAGGATCTGGCTAAAAATACTTGAATCAGTTATAGAACCCATTGGCCTTTATGGTTGTGAGGTCTGGGGTCCGCTCACCAACCAAGAATTCACAAAATGGGACAAACACCAAATTGAGACTGCATGCAGAATTCTGCAAAAATATTATCCATGTACAACGTAGAACACCAAATAATGCATGCAGAGCAGAATTAGGCCGATACACACTAATTATCAAAATCCAGAAAAGAGCCGTTAAATTCTACAACCACCTAAAATTAAGCGATTCCCAAACCTTCCATAACAAAGCCATCACCTACAGAGAGATGAACCTGAAGAAGAGTCCATTAAGAAAGCTGGTCCTGGGGCTCTGTTCACAAACACAAACAGACCCCACAGAGCCCCAGGACAGCAGCACAATTAGACCCAACCAAATCATGAGAAAACAAAAAGATAATTACTTGACACATTGGAAAGAATTAACAAAAAAACAGAGCAAACTAGAATGCTATTTGGCCCTAAACAGAGAATACACAGCGGCAGAATACCTGACCACTGTGACTGACCCAAAATTAAGGAAAGCTTTGACTATGTACAGACTCAGTGAGCATAGCCTTGCCATTGAGAGAGGCCACCATAGACAGACCTGGCTCTCAAGAGAAGACAGGCTATGTGCTCACTGCCCACAAAATGAGGTGGAAACTGAGCTGCACTTCCTAACCTCCTGGCCAATGTATGACCATATTAGAGAGACACATTTCCCTCAGATTACGCAGATCCACAAAGAATTTGAAAACAAATCCAATTTTGATAAACTCCCCTATCTACTGGGTGAAATAACACAGTGTGCCATCACAGCAGCAAGATTTGTGACCTGTTGCCACGAGAAAAGGGCAACCAGTGAAGAACACACACCATTGTAAATATAACCCATATTAATGTTTTTATACTTCAACACTGTATGTATATATACATAATATGACATATGTAATGTCTTTATTCTTTTGGAACTTCTGTGAGTGTAATGTTTACTGTTCATTTGTATTGTTTATTTCACTTTTGTATATTATCTACTTCACTTTCTTTGGCAATGTTAACATATGTTTCCCATGCCTGCACGAGAGAGGAGGAGGAGGGAGGGAGGGATAGAGAGGAGGAGGAGGAGGGAGGGAGGGAGGGAGGGAGGAGGAAGGGAGAGGGAGGAGAGAGAGAGGAGGAGGGAGGGAGGGAGGGAGAGGGAGGAGGGAGAGAGAGAGAGAGAGAGAGAGGAGGGGGAGGAGGGGAGAGAGGAGGAGGGGGAGGGAGAGGAGGAGGGGGAGGGAGAGAGGGAGGAGGAGGGGAGGGAGGAGGGAGGGAGGGAAGGAGGGAGAGAGGGAGGGGGGGGAAAGTTTTGGAGTGTGTGTGTGTGTTATAAAGTGGGCATATCCAGGTGATTTCAGCTGGGGTCGGGGCCGTCATATTGGAGTGTGTGTGTGTGTTATAAAGTGGGCATATCCAGGTGATTTCAGCTGGGGTCGGGGCCGTCATATCAGGTGTGTGTGTGTGTTATAAGGTGGGCATATCTAGGTGATTTCAGCTGGGGTCGGGGCCGTCATATCAGGTGTGTGTGTGTGTGTGTGTTATAAAGTGGGCATATCCAGGTGATTTCAGCTGGGGTCGGGGCCGTCATATCAGGTGTGTGTGTGTGTGTGTGTGTGTGTGTGTGTGTGTGTGTGTGTGTGTGTGTGTGTGTGTGTGTGTGTGTGTGTGTGTGTGTGTGTGTTATAAAGTGGGCATATCCAGGTGATTTCAGCTGGGGTCGGGGCCGTCATATCAGGTGTGTGTGTGTGTGTGTGTGTGTGTGTGTGTGTGTTATAAAGTGGGCATATCCAGGTGATTTCAGCTGGGGTCTGGGCCGTCATATCAGGTGTGTGTGTGTGTGTGTTATAAAGTGGGCATATCCAGGTGATTTCAGCTGGGGTGGGCCGTCATATGTGTGTGTGTGTGTGTGTGTGTGTGTGTGTTATAAAGTGGGCATATCCAGGTGATTTCAGCTGGGGTCGGGGCCGTCATATCAGGTGTGTGTGTGTGTGTGTGTGTGTGTGTGTGTGTGTGTGTGTGTGTGTGTGTGTGTGTGTGTGTGTGTGTGTGTGTGTGTGTGTGTGTGTGTTATAAAGTGGGCATATCCAGGTGATTTCAGCTGGGGTCGGGGCCGTCGTATCAGGTGTGTGTGGTACTAACCTCTATAATGGAGCAGCAGCTTGTCGTCTGAAAGAAAGGAAACGAGTTCTGTCTGGTTTGTTCAGCCGTTCCTATGTGGGGGACGAACGGCTTTATGGGATTAACACTGAGGTCTGAGATGAACACAGGTTTAGGAGCTGTTTTGTTCTTATGAGATACTATCAGTCAGTTAACACGACCTTCATGAATAATGAAGCCTTGGTGTGTTTGTTTTGATTACATAAATAAGGGATGTTAGCTGATAAATATTTTCTCATGGAACAAAATGTATGAGATCTCCTAAACCTGTGTTTACCACAGACCATAGTTGTTTATTAAAATATAATCCCTGTAGGTTTTGGCCAGTGAGCCATGGCAGAGTTGTGCCTCCAAAAGACACCATTACCAGCTCTTAGGTTTACAGGTCTTTAATCCACAGGGACTCCCTCTATTCCTCCACTTCTCCACTTCTTCCACTCTGCCTCAATGTGTCTGTCTGTCTGTCTGTCTGTCTGTCTGTCTGTCTGTCGCTCTGTCTGTCTGTCGCTCTGTCGCTCTGTCGCTCTGTCGCTCTGTCTGTCTGTCGCTCTGTCTGTCGCTCTGTCTGTCTGTCGCTCTGTCTGTCTGTCGCTCTGTCTGTCTGTCTGTCTGTCGCTCTGTCGCTCTGTCTGTCTGTCGCTCTGTCGCTCTGTCGCTCTGTCTGTCGCTCTGTCGCTCTCTGTCGCTCTGTCGCTCTGTCTGTCTGTCGCTCTGTCGCTCTGTCTGTCGCTCTGTCTGTCTGTCGCTCTGTCGCTCTGTCTGTCTGTCGCTCTGTCTGTCGCTCTGTCTGTCGCTCTGTCTGTCGCTCTGTCGCTCTGTCTGTCGCTCTGTCGCTCTGTCTGTCGCTCTGTCGCTCTGTCTGTCGCTCTGTCGCTCTGTCTGTCGCTCTGTCGCTCTGTCTGTCTGTCTGTCTGTCGCTCTGTCGCTCTGTCGCTCTGTCTGTCGCTCTGTCGCTCTGTCTGTCTCTGCTCTGTCGCTCTGTCTGTCGCTCTGTCGCTCTGTCTGTCGCTCTGTCTGTCGCTCTGTCTGTCGCTCTGTCGCTCTGTCTGTCTGTCGCTCTGTCTGTCTGTCTGTCTGTCTGTCTGTCTGTCTGTCTGTCTGTCTGTCTGTCTGTCTGTCTGTGTATTTGTGTACTCTTGTTCTTTCTTTTGTTTACTTTCTCCCTCCATATATAGCCATGGTATTACCCACTACTTCCTGTATATAGCCGTGGTATTACTCGCTGCTTCCTGTATATGGCCATGGTATTACCCACTACTTCCTGTATATAGCCGTGGTATTACTCGCTGCTTCCTGTATATAGCCATGTTATTACCCTCTACTTCCTGTATATAGCCGTGGTATTACTCGCTGCTTCCTGTATATGGCCATGGTATTACCCACTACTTCCTGTATATACCCGCTACTTCCTGTATATAGCCATGGTATTACTCGCTGCTTCCTGTATATAGCCATGGTATTACCCACTACTTCCTGTATATAGCCGTGGTATTACTAGCCGTGGTATTACTCGCTTCCTGTATATAGCCGTGGTATTACTCGCTTCCTGTATATAGCCGTGGTATTACTCGCTTCCTGTATATAGCCGTGGTATTACTCGCTTCCTGTATATAGCCCTGTTATTACCCTCTGCTTCCTGTATAGCCATGTTGTTACCCTCTGCTTCCTGTATATAGCCATGTTATTACCCTCTACTTCCTGTATATAGCCATGTTATTACCCTCTACTTCCTGTATATAGCCATGGTATTACCCTCTACTTCCTGTATATAGCCATGGTATGTTTACTCACTATTGTTATTCATTGTTCACTCCTTGTCACTATTCTTTAACTCTGCATTGTTGAACAAGGACCCGTAAGTAAGCAAGTCTTTCACTGTTGGTCTTCACCTGTTTAGGAAGCGTTTGACAAATAACATCAGTTGTTTTATGTGTTGTTGTTGTCTCTCTTTGTCCTTGTCTGTCAGCAGTGTGACAGTCTGTCTCTCTCTGTGTGTGTGTGTGTGTATGTGTCTCTCTCTCGGTGGCCCAGGGTCTTCCCTTGACCTTGTCTTTCATCTCCTCTGTGTGAGTCCTTGAAGCCCGCTGTGCACCCGTCACAGCAGATGTCACAAGATCAGACACACACACACACACACACACACACTCTCTCCCTCTCTAAAGACACCCTAACCAGGACAGAAACAGTCTTTGTTGGGTCTCTGCATGGTGACGCAGTTCTCCATATAAAATAAATAAACATGAAATAGTAGTGTCGCCTGGGATACTAGTTCATCCTCGACAACAGCCTTGATCTAGATACTTCCAGCTGGGGGGGCGTTGCTGCAGGTCCACATTGTCTCCTCCACTGTGGCGTCTCAAGGAGATGATTTAAAATGTCAAAAGTGGGGAGTTTGTATTGTATATGCGTTTATTATGGATCCCCAGTAGGTACTGTCAAGGCTGCAGCTACTCTTCCTGGGGTTTATTATGGATCCCCAGTAGGTACTGTCAAGGCAGCAGCTACTCTTCCTGGGGTTTATTATGGATCCCCAGTAGGTACTGTCAAGGCTGCAGCTACTCTTCCTTGGGTTTATTATGGATCCCCAGTAGGTACTGTCAAGGCAGCAGCTACTCTTCCTGGGGTTTATTATGGATCCCCAGTAGGTACTGTTAAGACAGTTGCTACTCTTCCTGGGGTCCAAACAAGGAGTGTGTGTGAGTGTGTGTGTGTGTGTCTCAGGCTGGAGACAGTAGAAGTAACATGAGAGTAGAACTGGATGTTTTAAGCCACAGACAGAGATAGAGGTCCTAACACAGTCAGAGATAGAGGTCCTAACACAGTCAGAGATAGAGGTCCTAACACAGTCAGAGATAGAGGTCCTAACACAGTCAGAGATAGAGGTCCTAACACAGTCAGAGATAGAGGTCCTAACACAGACAGAGATAGAGGTCCTAACACAGTCAGAGATAGAGGTCCTAACACAGACAGAGATAGAGGTCCTAACACAGTCAGAGATAGAGGTCCTACAAGCATTTCGCTACACTCGCATTAACATCTGCTAACCATGTGTATGTGACAAATAAAATTTGATTTGATTTAATAGAGATAGAGGTCCTAATAGAGATAGAGGTCCGAACACACTTCACAAAGTGAGGCACAATGTGGACTTTGACAGGGTCAATCACAGGGTCAATGTCCTGGTCACCATGTTTCTCTGACTGGGGCTTGTGTCAGTCTTAAAACACCCAGTTCAACTCTCATGTTACTTCTACTGTCCCCAGCCTGACCCACACCCACACACGCTCTCGCATACAAACACACACACACACACACACATACACACACACACGCTCTCGCATACACACACACACACACACACACACACACACACACACACACACACACACACACACACACACACACACACACACACACACACACACACTCTCGCATACAAACACACACACACACTGAATCAGCACACAGTGTTCAGAAGAGGTAAGCTGGATCAGGTTTTGGGGGTTGGTTTAAATGAGAATGGGAGGAAAGGAGAGAGGGACTGAAGAGAGCAGAGATGGCAGCTCCTCTCCCTGGTTTATCCTCTGGGTCAGCTCCTCTCCCTGGTTTATCCTCTGGGTCAGCTCCTCTCCCTGGTTTATCCTCTGGGTCAGCTCCTCTCCCTGGTTTATCCTCTGGGTCAGCTCCTCTCCCTGGTTTATCCTCTGGGTCAGCTCCTCTCCTTGGTTTATCCTCTGGGTCACCTCCTCTCCCTGGTTTATCCTCTGGGTCACCTCCTCTCCCTGGTTTATCCTCTGGGTCACCTCCTCTCCCTGGTTTATCCTCTGGGTCACCCACTCTCCCTGGTTTATCCTCTGGGTCACCTCCTCTCCCTGGTTTATCCTCTGGGTCACCTCCTCTCCCTGGTTTATCCTCTGGGTCACCTCCTCTCCCTGGTTTATCCTCTGGGTCAGCACCCCTCCTTGGCATGACCTCTGTGCCAGGGCACTCTAAACCCCCTCTGCCAACTAGAACTAAATCGATTCAGAGGACAATGGTCAGTTAGTCAATTATCCCTACATGATCCTTACATTATCCCTACACGATCCTTACATTATCCCTACACGATCCTTACATTATCTGTACATTATCCATTTGTGATCCTTACATTATCCCCACATTATTTCCACATTATCCTTACAATATCACTTCACGATCCCTACAGGATCCTTACATTATCTCTACGTGATCCTTTCATTATCCCCAAATGATCATTACATTATCACTACGTGATCCTTACATTATCCCTGAATGATCATTACATTATCTCTACGTGATCCTTTCATTATCCCTAAATGATCATTACATTATCTCTACGTGATCCTTACATTATCCCTAAATGATCCTTACATTATCCCTAAATGATCCTTACATTATCCCTAAATGATCCTTTCATTATCCCTAAATGATCCTTTCATTATCCCTAAATGATCCTTACATTATCCCTACATGATCCTTACATTATCCCTAAATGATCCTTTCATTATCCTTCAACGTTTTTCTCCTGGTCCCTCTTTCTCTCTTTAAATACAGATTCTCCTCTGTGTCTCTGAATGATGTTTGATGAGAGACAGATTCTCCTCTGTGTCTCTGAATGATGTTGGATGAGAGACAGATTCTCCTCTCTGTCTCTGAATGATGTTTTATGAGAGACAGATTCTCCTCTCTGTCTCTGAATGGTGTTGGATGAGAGACAGATTCTCCTCTGTGTCTCTGAATGATGTTTGATGAGAGACAGATTCTCCTCTGTGTCTCTGAATGATGTTTGATGAGAGACAGATTCTCCTCTCTGTCTCTGAATGATGTTTGATGAGAGACAGATTCTCCTCTCTGTCTCTGAATGGTGTTGGATGAGAGACAGATTCTCCTCTCTGTCTCTGAATGATGTTGGATGAGAGACAGATTCTCCTCTCTGTCTCTGAATGGTGTTGGATGAGAGACAGATTCTCCTCTGTGTCTCTGAATGATGTTTGAGAGACAGATTCTCCTCTCTGTCTCTGAATGATGTTGGATGAGAGACAGATTCTCCTCTGTGTCTCTGAATGGTGTTGGATGAGAGACAGATTCTCCTCTGTGTCTCTGAATGGTGTTGGATGAGAGACAGATTCTCCTCTGTGTTATCAGGGACGTATCAGAATGTATGGTGATCAATAAGAGACAGATTATCCTCTGTGTTATCAGAGACATATCAGAATGTATGGTGATCAATAAGAGACAGATTCTCCTCTGTGTTATCAGAGACGTATCAGAATGTATGGTGATCAATAAGAGACAGATTCTCCTCTGTGTTATCAGAGACGTATCAGAATGTATGGTGATCATTAAGAGAGATTCTCCTCTGTGTTATCAGGGACGTATCAGAATGTATGGTGATCAATAAGAGACAGATTCTCCTCTGTGTTATCAGGGACGTATCAGAATGTATGGTGATCAATAAGAGACAGATTCTCCTCTGTGTTATCAGAGACGTATCAGAATGTATGGTGATCAATAAGAGACAGATTCTCCTCTGTGTTATCAGAGACGTATCAGAATGTATGGTGATCAATAAGAGACAGATTCTCCTCTGTGTTATCAGAGACGTATCAGAATGTATGGTGATCAATAAGAGACAGATTCTCCTCTGTGTTATCAGAGACGTATCAGAATGTATGGTGATCAATTAGAGACAGGTTCTCCTCTGTGTTATCAGAGACGTATCAGAATGTATGGTGATCAATAAGAGACAGATTCTCCTCTGTGTTATCAGGGACGTATCAGAATGTATGGTGATCAATAAGAGACAGATTCTCCTCTGTGTTATCAGGGACGTATCAGAATGAATGGTGATCAATAAGAGACAGATTCTCCTCTGTGTTATCAGAGACGTATCAGAATGTATGGTGATCAATAAGAGACAGATTCTCCTCTGTGTTATCAGAGACGTATCAGAATGTATGGTGATCAATAAGAGACAGATTCTCCTCTGTGTTATCAGGGACGTATCAGAATGTATGGTGATCAATAAGAGACAGGTTCTCCTCTGTGTTATCAGAGACGTATCAGAATGTATGGTGATCAATAAGAGACAGATTCTCCTCTGTGTTATCAGAGACGTATCAGAATGTATGGTGATCAATAAGAGACAGATTCTCCTCTGTGTTATCAGAGACGTATCAGAATGTATGGTGATCAATAAGAGACAGATTCTCCTCTGTGTTATCAGGGACGTATCAGAATGTATGGTGATCAATAAGAGACAGGTTCTCCTCTGTGTTATCAGAGACGTATCAGAATGTATGGTGATCAATAAGAGACAGATTCTCCTCTGTGTTATCAGAGACGTATCAGAATGTATGGTGATCAATAAGAGACAGGTTCTCCTCTGTGTTATCAGAGACGTATCAGAATGTATGGTGATCAATAAGAGACAGGTTCTCCTCTGTGTTATCAGAGACGTATTAGAATGTATGGTGATCAATAAGAGACAGATTCTCCTCTGTGTTATCAGAGACGTATCAGAATGTATGGTGATCAATAAGAGACAGATTCTCCTCTGTGTTATCAGAGACGTATCAGAATGTATGGTGATCAATAAGAGACAGATTCTCCTCTGTGTTATCAGAGACGTATCAGAATGTATGGTGATCAATAAGAGACAGATTCTCCTCTGTGTTATCAGAGACGTATCAGAATGTATGGTGATCAATAAGAGACAGATTCTCCTCTGTGTTATCAGAGACGTATCAGAATGTATGGTGATCAATAAGAGACAGATTCTCCTCTGTGTTATCAGAGACGTATCAGAATGTATGGTGATCAATAAGAGACAGATTCTCCTCTGTGTTATCAGAGATGTATCAGAATGTATGGTGATCAATAAGAGACAGATTCTCCTCTGTGTTATCAGAGACGTATCAGAATGTATGGTGATCAATAAGAGACAGATTCTCCTCTGTGTTATCAGAGACGTATCAGAATGTATGGTGATCAATAAGAGACAGATTCTCCTCTGTGTTATCAGAGACGTATCAGAATGTATGGTGATCAATAAGAGACAGATTCTCCTCTGTGTTATCAGAGACGTATCAGAATGTATGGTGATCAATAAGAGACAGATTCTCCTCTGTGTTATCAGAGACGTATCAGATTGTATGGTGATCAATAAGAGACAGGTTCTCCTCTGTGTTATCAGAGACGTATCAGAATGTATGGTGATCAATAAGAGACAGATTCTCCTCTGTGTTATCAGAGACGTATCAGAATGTATGGTGATCAATAAGAGACAGATTCTCCTCTGTGTTATCAGAGACGTATCAGAATGTATGGTGATCAATAAGAGACAGATTCTCCTCTGTGTTATCAGGGACGTATCAGAATGTATGGTGATCAATAAGAGACAGGTTCTCCTCTGTGTTATCAGAGACGTATCAGAATGTATGGTGATCAATAAGAGACAGATTCTCCTCTGTGTTATCAGAGACGTATCAGAATGTATGGTGATCAATAAGAGACAGATTCTCCTCTGTGTTATCAGAGACGTATCAGAATGTATGGTGATCAATAAGAGACAGATTCTCCTCTGTGTTATCAGAGACGTATCAGAATGTATGGTGATCAATAAGAGACAGATTCTCCTCTGTGTTATCAGAGACGTATCAGAATGTATGGTGATCAATAAGAGACAGGTTCTCCTCTGTGTTATCAGGGACGTATCAGAATGTATGGTGATCAATAAGAGACAGGTTCT
This sequence comes from Oncorhynchus clarkii lewisi, assembly GCF_045791955.1. Taxonomy (NCBI): domain Eukaryota; kingdom Metazoa; phylum Chordata; class Actinopteri; order Salmoniformes; family Salmonidae; genus Oncorhynchus; species Oncorhynchus clarkii. The sequence continues at coordinate 84,094,397 of NC_092147.1, read as the reverse complement.
CCTCTGTGTTATCAGAGACGTATCAGAATGTATGGTGATCAATAAGAGACAGATTCTCCTCTGTGTTATCAGAGACGTATCAGAATGTATGGTGATCAATAAGAGACAGATTCTCCTCTGTGTTATCAGAGACGTATCAGAATGTATGGTGATCAATAAGAGACAGATTCTCCTCTGTGTTATCAGAGACGTATCAGAATGTATGGTGATCAATAAGAGACAGGTTCTCCTCTGTGTTATCAGAGACGTATCAGAATGTATGGTGATCAATAAGAGACAGATTCTCCTCTGTGTTATCAGAGACGTATCAGAATGTATGGTGATCAATAAGAGACAGATTCTCCTCTGTGTTATCAGGGACGTATCAGAATGTATGGTGATCAATAAGAGACAGATTCTCCTCTGTGTTATCAGAGACATATCAGAATGTATGGTGATCAATAAGAGACAGATTCTCCTCTGTGTTATCAGAGACGTATCAGAATGTATGGTGATCAATAAGAGACAGGTTCTCCTCTGTGTTATCAGAGACGTATCAGAATGTATGGTGATCAATAAGAGACAGGTTCTCCTCTGTGTTATCAGAGACGTATCAGAATGTATGGTGATCAATAAGAGACAGGTTCTCCTCTGTGTTATCAGGGACGTATCAGAATGTATGGTGATCAATAAGAGACAGATTCTCCTCTGTGTTATCAGGGACGTATCAGAATGTATGGTGATCAATAAGAGACAGATTCTCCTCTGTGTTATCAGAGACGTATCAGAATGTATGGTGATCAATAAGAGACAGATTCTCCTCTGTGTTATCAGAGACGTATCAGAATGTATGGTGATCAATAAGAGACAGATTCTCCTCTGTGTTATCAGAGACGTATCAGAATGTATGGTGATCAATAAGAGACAGATTCTCCTCTGTGTTATCAGAGACGTATCAGAATGTATGGTGATCAATAAGAGACAGATTCTCCTCTGTGTTATCAGAGACGTATCAGAATGTATGGTGATCAATAAGAGACAGATTCTCCTCTGTGTTATCAGGGACGTATCAGAATGTATGGTGATCAATAAGAGACAGATTCTCCTCTGTGTTATCAGAGACATATCAGAATGTATGGTGATCAATAAGAGACAGATTCTCCTCTGTGTTATCAGAGACGTATCAGAATGTATGGTGATCAATAAGAGACAGGTTCTCCTCTGTGTTATCAGAGACGTATCAGAATGTATGGTGATCAATAAGAGACAGGTTCTCCTCTGTGTTATCAGAGACGTATCAGAATGTATGGTGATCAATAAGAGACAGGTTCTCCTCTGTGTTATCAGGGACGTATCAGAATGTATGGTGATCAATAAGAGACAGATTCTCCTCTGTGTTATCAGGGGCGTATCAGAATGTATGGTGATCAATAAGAGACAGATTCTCCTCTGTGTTATCAGAGACGTATCAGAATGTATGGTGATCAATAAGAGACAGATTCTCCTCTGTGTTATCAGAGACGTATCAGAATGTATGGTGATCAATAAGAGACAGATTCTCCTCTGTGTTATCAGAGACGTATCAGAATGTATGGTGATCAATAAGAGACAGATTCTCCTCTGTGTTATCAGAGACGTATCAGAATGTATGGTGATCAATAAGAGACAGATTCTCCTCTATCTCTGTATCTATAACCCTCTTTATTAAAAAACAGCAGAAAATCTGGTCAAATGGTTGTCTTATATTTCAGTCTTCTGTGATGTAATAAAGGGTAATATTGGGATGCAAACTCTAAATGGAAGACTATTCAACTCTACACTGAGTGTACAAAACATTAAGAACAGCTGCTCTTTCCATGACACACACTGACCAGGTGAATCCAGGTGAAAACTACGATCCCTTATCGATGTCACCTGTTAAATCCACGACAATCAGATGAAGGGGAGGAGACAGGTCAAGAAGCATGTTAGCCCTGAGACAACTGAGACATGGATTGTGATTGTGTTCCATTCAGAGGGTGAATGGCCAAGACAAACATTTTGAGGGCCTTTTGAACAGGGTATGTTAGTAGGGGTCAGGCGCACCGGTTTGTGTGTGTCAAGAACTGCAACGCTGCTGGGTTTTTCACGCTCAACATCTCCCCATGTATTTCAAGAATGGTCCACCACCCAAAACACATCCAGCCAACTGGACAGAACTGTGGGAAACATTGGAGTCACCATGGGCCAGCATCCCTGTGGAACGCTTTCAACACCTTGTAGAGTCAACATGGGCCAGCATCCCTGTGGAACGCTATCAACACCTTGTAGAGTCAACATGGTCCAGCATCCCTGTGGAACGCTTTCAACACCTTGTAGAGTCAACATGGTCCAGCATCCCTGTGGAACGCTTTCAACACCTTGTAGAGTCAACATGGTCCAGCATCCCTGTGGAACGCTTTCAACACCTTGTAGAGTCAACATGGTCCAGCATCCCTGTGGAACGCTTTCAACACCTTGTAGTAGAGTCAACATGGGCCAGCATCCCTGTGGAACGCTTTCAACACCTTGGAGAGTTCATGACCCGACAAACTGAGGCTGTTCTGAGGGCAAAAGGGGGAGCAACTCAATATTCGGAAGGTGTTCCTAATGTTTTGTACACAGTGTATATCTGCCATGGTACAAGGTGTCTTCTTAAACCCAGAACCGTGTGTGAGGTGTGTACTTTTGTTTCACAGTAGATGTGTTTCAGACTACCAGGAGTCACTCTGTGTGACCCTGTGTGTTTCAGACTACCAGGAGTCACTCTGTGTGACCCTGTGTGTTTCAGACTACCAGGAGTCACTCTGTGTGACCCTGTGTGTTTCAGACTACCAGGAGTCACTCTGTGCGACCCTGTGTGTTTCAGACTACCAGGAGTCACTCTGTGTGACCCTGTGTGTTTCAGACTACCAGGAGTCACTCTGTGTGACCCTGTGTGTTTCAGACTACCAGGAGTCACTCTGTGTGACCCTGTGTGTTTCAGACTACCAGGAGTCACTCTGTGTGACCCTGTGTGTTTCAGACTACCAGGAGTCACTCTGTGCGACCCTGTGTGTTTCAGACTACCAGGAGTCACTCTGTGTGACCCTGTGTGTTTCAGACTACCAGGAGTCACTCTGTGCGACCCTGTGTGTTTCAGGCTACCAGGAGTCACTCTGTGTGACCCCTGTGTGTTTCAGACTACCAGGAGTCACTCTGTGCGACCATGCGTGTTTCAGACTACCAGGAGTCACTCTGTGCGACCCTGTGTGTTTCAGACTACCAGGAGTCACTCTGTGCGACCATGTGTGTTTCAGACTACCAGGAGTCACTCTGTGCGACCCTGTGTGTTTCAGACTACCAGGAGTCACACTGTGTGACCCTGTGTGTTTCAGGCTACCAGGAGTCACTCTGTGTGACCCTGTGTGTTTCAGACTACCAGGAGTCACTCTGTGCGACCCTGTGTGTTTCAGACTACCAGGAGTCACTCTGTATGACCCGGTGTGTTTCAGACTACCAGGTGTCACTCTGTGTGACCCGGTGTGTTTCAGACTACCAGGAGTCACTCTGTGCGACCCTGTGTGTTTCAGACTACCAGGAGTCACTCTGTGTGACCCTGTGTGTTTCAGACTACCAGGAGTCACTCTGTGTGACCCTGATTTATCCCACTGCAGTAGAGTTCAGTCTACTGATGTCATCGCCCCCAGTGCCTGACGTGACGCCCAACACTCACCTCTACCTGTATGATCTTATCCCTCTGTTCCCCTCCTCCTCCTCATAATCCTCCTCTTCATCCCTTCTCACTGTCAGGTGAGGGGGCGGGGGGGGTAGGTGGGTCAGGTGAGAGGAGCGCAGTGATTGGCTCTCTGTAGAACGGTGGTGCGTTGTAATCTCAGGTATTTATTTTGGCCTGGTGCATCTTAAGATGGCTGCCCAAGATGGAGACAGACTCTGTGCCGTAAACACTGAACATCCCAACACACAAATCCCCTTGTTTACACACAAGCTTGACCCACCACACAGAGTGTGTGCTCGTGGTACAGGGTGTGTGTTGACGGGCGGGGGGGGGGGGGGTGCTTGTTTTGAGTATGTGGGTGGGGTCGGGGGTGGATGGCAGACCGAGCAGGGGGGTGTGTGTGTGTCCCAGTGAAGGAAGGTTCCGCTAGTTGACAGTGAATAGGGTCTAATGCTCCTGACTGATAGTTACACTGATGCCTGAACACACTAACACTGTGAGGATGACTCACAACACACAGCTTATGAAGGACAGGGTGTGACTGTGTGTGTGTGTGTGTGTTTATTCTGTACACCTTTTGAGAGGCAAATAGCCTTTCTCTAAACTCTTTGTCATCTTAACACACACACACACACACACACACACACACACACACAGCGACCCTGTTGAGAATCTTAATATCATAGTTGTTTGTCATTTTAAGAGCTCCTTTAGTAAATCAGCTTTTTCTGCTTTAAACTCATCATCATGAACATCTGAACATCTTGGCCATGTTCTGTTATAATCTCCACCCGGCACAGCCAGAAGAGGACTGGCCACCCCTCAGAGCCTGGTTCCTCTCTAGGTTTCTTCCTAGGTTCTGGCCTTTCTAGGGAGTTTTTCCTAGCCACCGTGCTTCTACACCTGCATTGCTTGCTGTTTGGGGTTTTAGGTTGGGTTTCTGTACAGCACTTTGAGATATCAGCTGATGTACGAAGGGCTATATAAATAAATTTGATCTGATTTGATTGTCATTTCTAATGTTAAACCTTAAACCCCAGCTGTTAAACCACAGATATTAAACCACAGATATTATACTGTGATGTTAAACCACAGATATTATACTGTAGATATTAAACCACAGATATTAAACCACAGATATTATACTGTAGATATTTAACCACAGATATTAAACCACAGATATTATACTGTAGATATTAAACCACAGATATTATACTGTAGATATTAAACCACAGATATTAAACCACAGATATTAAACCACAGATATTAAACCCCAGATATTATACTGTAGATGTTAAACCACAGATATTATACTGTAGATATTATACTGTAGATGTTAAACCACCGATATTATACTGAAGATATTAAACCACAGATATTATACTGTAGATATTAAACCACAGATATTATACTGTAGATATTATACTGTAGATGTTAAACCACAGATATTATACTGTAGATATTAAACCACAGATATTATACTGTAGATATTAAACCACAGATATTATACTGTAGATGTTAAACCACAGATATTATACTGTAGATATTAAACCACAGATATTATACTGTAGATGTTAAACCACAGATATTATACTGTAGATATTAAACCACAGATATTATACTGTAGATATTAAACCACTGTTAAACACTGAAACAAACAGACTTAAAGGCTGAATCAAGTGTCTGTTCATCACAGGATGTAAAGCGACAGTTGGAGGAGATGAGTGTGTGTGTGTGTGTGTGTGTGTGTGTGTGTGTGTGTGTGTGTGTGTGTGTGTGTGTGTGTGTGTGTGTGTGTGTGTGTGTGTGTGTGTGTGTGTGTGTGTGTGTGTGTGTGTGTGTGTGTGTGTGTGTGTGTGTGTGTGTGTGACGTGTTCAAATCAGGGATCTTCTAATGAGGTTTGTGTTCTGTGTGTTCCTCAATGTCAACCTGTCAGACCCATTCTGGGTGTTGGAATTTGGGTGGTCGATCCCCTTGACTCCCTTCCTCCCCCCTTGCTCACTCCTCTTACCCACTTCCTGTAGTCACATGTCTGCCATCTCCAGTCTCTCCAGAACTGTGAACCGTCAGCAGTTCTCTTCCAGGGTCCATTACCTCAGCACTGCCCTCAATTTACACTTATTTCAAATACTAGTCTCGGTTAAACCAGGTCCTCAGGATCAATGATCCCTCGTCTAGCCTCTCCTCTCGCTCTCATTCTCTCTCATTCTCTCTCTCACTCACTCGCTTTCATTGTCTCTCGTTCTCTCCATCTCTCGTCCTCTCATTCTCTCTCCCATCTCTCTCGCCCTCTCATTCTCTCTCCCATCTCTCTCGCCCTCTTATTCTCTCTCCCATCTCTCTCGCCCTCTCATTCTCTCTCCCATCTCTCTCGCCCTCTCATTCTCTCTCCCATCTCTCTCACCCTCTCATTCTCTCTCCCATCTCTCTCACCCTCTCATTCTCTCTCCCATCTCTCTCCCTCTCATTCTCTCTCACCCTCTCATTCTCTCTCCCATCTCTCTCTCCCTCTCATTCTCTCTCACCCTCTCATTCTCTCTCCCATCTCTCTCTCCCTCTCATTCTCTCTCACCCTCTCATTCTCTCTCCCATCTCTCTCGCCCTCTCATTCTCTCTCTCTCTGCCTCTCTCTCTCTCTCTCTGCCTCTCTCTCTCTCTGCCTCTCACATACAGAAGTTTCAAAACAATAAAGACATTACAAATGTCATATTATATATATACAGTGTTTTAACAATGTACAAATGGTTAAAGGACACAAGATAAAATAAATATGGGTTGTATTTACAATGGTGTTTGTTCTTCACTGGTTGCCCTTTTCTCGTGGCAACAGGTCACAGATCTTGCTGCTGTGATGGCACACTGTGGAATTTCACCCAGTAGATATGGGAGTTTATCAAAATTGGATTTGTTTTCGAATTCTTTGTGGATCTGTGTAATCTGAGGGAAATATGTCTCTCTAATATGGTCATACATTGGGCAGGAGGTTAGGAAGTGCAGCTCTCTCTCTCTCTCTCTCTCTCTCTCTCTCTGCCTCTCTCTCTCTGTCTCTCTATGTCTGTCTCCCCCTCTCTGTCTCTCTCTCTCTCTGCCTCTCTCTCTCTCTCTCTCTCTCGTAGAATAGTGCAGTGGCAGGTCTTTTGGTACAGTAATTTATTTTCCCATTAGCCCCTTCTCTGAAGATGGTGCTCCTGGGTCTGAGGGGCTGGCTGGGGCGATAGAGAGAACAGAGGAGAGGAGAGGGCCCTGGACACACTGATAAGACCCGGAGAGGACGAAGGGAGGGGGGCGAGATAGAGGCCGTGTCTAAATGCCTTTACTGGCGTACTAAATAGTATGCCAAAAAATAACGTCCTATACTATGTGATATTTGGAAAATAGTACTCAATGTGTAACGCGGGATTGTGTTGACTCCTGCTATCCGGTCATTTTGCTAAGGAGCGTCAATTTATCCGATTATCAGCTGTTGTCAAACACAAGTCAGAAAAGACAATTGAATTCTATTAGACCCAACACCAAAATGAGTATGTAGTATGTAGTGTGGTATTCTGATACGGCCTGAGGAGTGGGAGGGAGGGAGGAAGGGGGGGGGGGGGGGGAGTGTGATGGAGGGTCAGAGGTGGTGAATCTCTCCTCTCTGAGTGATGGAGGGTCAGAGGTGGTGAATCTCTCCTCTCTGAATGATGGAGGGTCAGAGGTGGTGAATCTCTCCTCTCTGAGTGATGGAGGGTCAGAGGTGGTGAATCTCTCCTCTCTGAGTGATGGAGGGTCAGAGGTGGTGAAGAATGGTAAAGGGAAAGTGTGTGAATGTGGACCTCATCCATCCCCCTCAGTCAGGAAGGATTAGGCTTTTTTAAGGGCGAGGCCATTTTTCCCCTCTCTCTCTCTCTGTCCTCTCTCTCTCTGTCCCCTCTCTCTCTTCTCTCTCTCCTTTCATCCTTTCATCTTCCACAATCACTCACAGCTCTGCCAAATGACATTCCTACTGCCGTACATAAGGGTAGGATAGGCTACACACACAGCTGACCTTACACAGTCAGAACAAGGCCTCCAGCCTAAAACATCCTCCTATAACCTCTGCCCCATGGGGAGGGAGGGAGAGAGCAAACAGGGGAGAGAGAGAGAGTGCAAACAGGGGAGCGAGAGAGAGCGCAAACAGGGGAGAGGGTCAGGGAGAGAGCGAGACCAAACAGAGGAGAGGGTCAGAGAGAGAGAGAGCAAACAGAGGAGAGGGTCAGGAGAGAGAGAGAGAGGAGGAGGACACACAGAGATAGAGAGAGAGGCAGAGAGAGAGAGCGCAAACAGAGGAGAGGGTCAGAGAGAGAGAGAGAGAGAGAGAGAGAGAGAGAGACAGAGAGAGGGAGAGAGAGAGAGAGAGAGAGATGGAGAGAGAGAGAGAGAGAGAGACGGAGAGAGAGAGAGAGAGAGAGAGAGAGAGAGAGAGAGAGAGAGAGAGAGAGAGAGAGAGAGAGAGAGAGAGAGAGAGAGAGAGAGAGAGAGAGAGAGAGAGAGAGAGAGAGAGAGAGAGAGAGAGAGAGGACACACACACACAGAGAGAGGAGGAGGACACACACACACACAGAGGAGGAGGACACACACACACACACAGAGAGAGAGGAGGAGGACACACACACACACAGAGAGAGAGGAGGAGGACACACACACACAGAGAGAGAGGAGGAGGACACACACACACACAGAGAGAGAGGAGAAGGACACACACACACAGAGAGAGAGGAGGAGGACACAGAGCGAGAGAGAGGAGGACAGAGATAGACCACCGTAGGCAGACCCGGCTCTCAAGAGAAGACAGGCTATGTGCTCACTGCCCACAAAATGAGGTGGAAACTGAGCTGCACTTCCTAACCACCTGCCCAATGTATGACCATATTAGAGACACACATTTCCCTCAGATTACGCAGATCCACAAAGAATTAGAAAACAAACCCAGTTTTGATAAACTCCCGTATCTACTGGGTGAAATTCCACAGTGTGCCATCACAGCAGCAAGATTTGTGACCTGTTGCCACGAGAAAAAGGAAGTGTGTGTGTTAGGAGGGGCAGGGGTCAGGGCAGTGTGTGTTAGGAGGGGCAGGGGTCAGGGCAGTGTGTGTTAGGAGGGGCAGGGGTCAGGGCAGTGTGTGTTAGAAGGGTCAGGGCAGTGTGTGTTAGGAGGGTCAGGGGTCAGGGCAGTGTGTGTTAGAAGGGTCAGGGCAGTGTGTGTTAGAAGGGTCAGGGCAGTGTGTGTTAGGAGGGTCAGGGGTCAGGGCAGTGTGTGTTAGGAGGGGCAGGGGTCAGGGCAGTGTGTGTTAGAAGGGTCAGGGCAGTGTGTGTTAAGAGGGGCAGGGGTCAGGGCAGTGTGTGTTAGGAGGGTCAGGGGTTAGGGCAGTGTGTGTTAGCAGGGTCAGGGGTCAGGGCAGTGTGTGTTAGGAGGGGCAGGGGTCAGGGCAGTGTGTGTTAGAAGGGTCAGGGCAGTTTGTGTTAGAAGGGTCAGGGGTCAGGGCAGTTTGTGTTAGAAGGGTCAGGGGTCAGGGCAGTGTGTGTTAGAAGGGGCAGGGGTCAGGGCAGTGTGTGTTAGGAGGGTCAGGGCAGTTTGTGTTAGAAGGGTCAGGGGTCAGGGCAGTTTGTGTTAGAAGGGTCAGGGGTCAGGGCAGTGTGTGTTAGAAGGGGCAGGGGTCAGGGCAGTGTGTGTTAGGAGGGTCAGGGTTCAGGGGAGTGTGTGTTAGAAGGGGCAGGGGTCAGGGGTCAGGGCAGTTTGTGTTAGAAGGGTCAGGGGTCAGGGCAGTGTGTGTTAGAAGGGGCAGGGGTCAGGGCAGTGTGTGTTAGAGGGGTCAGGGGTCAGGGCAGTGTGTGTTAGGGTTGTCACCATACAAGTATCTCAGTATTTTGGTAATGAAACAAAACAAACATTCCACATGTTGGAAACAACCAGCAGTGTGTTGTCACCTAGAGTTACAAAGGTAGATTTTCCTGCTAGACACACACACACACCGACACAGACACACACACACACACACACACACCGACACACAGACACACAGACACACACACACACACCGACACACCGACACACACACACACACACACACACACCGACACACAGACACACACACACACACCGACACACAGGCACACACACACACACCGACACACACACACACACACAGACACACAGACACACACACACACACCGACACACCGACACACAGACACACACACACACACCGACACACAGACACACACACACACACACACCGACACACACACACACACACCGACACACAGACACACACACACACACCGACACACAGACACACACACACACACAGACACACACACACACACCGACACACAGACACACACACACACACACACACACACCGACACACAGACACACCCAGAGAACACACACACACACACACAGAGAACACAGACACACACACCGACACACAGACACACACACACACACACACACACACCGACACACAGACACACCCAGAGAACACACACACACACACACACACAGAGAACACAGACACACACACCGACACACAGACACACACACACACACACACACAGAGAACACAGACACACACACACACACACACACAGAGAACACAGACACACACACCGACACACACACACAGACACACACAGAGAACACAGACACACCGACACACCGACACACACAGACATGACACACACAGACACCCACACACAAACACACACCGACACCCACACACACCAACACCGACACCGACAGACACACACCGACACACACACACACACACACACACACACACACCAACACAGACACCGACACACACACCAACACAGACACCGACACACACACCAACACCGACACCGACACACACACACCAACACAGACACACACACTGACACAGACACACACCGACACACACACCGACACACACACAGACATGACACACACCGACACAGACACCCACACACAAACACACACCGACACCCACACACACCAACACAGACACACACACCGACACAGACACAGACACACACCGACACCGACACAGACACACACCGACACAGACACAGACACACACCGACACCGACACAGACACACACCGACACAGACACAGACACACACCGACACACACACACACACACACACACACACACACACACACACACACACACAGACACACACAGACACAGACACACACCGACACACACACACACACCAACACCGACACCGACACACACACACCGACACAGACACACACACACCGACACAGACACACACACACACAGACACACACACACCGACACAGACACACACCGACACCGACACACACCGACACAGACACAGACACACACACACACAGACACACACACACCGACACAGACACACACCGACACAGACACACACCGACACAGACACAGACACAGACACACACCGACACCGACACAGACACACACACACACAGACACACACACACCGACACAGACACTAACCGACACACACACACACCGACACAGACACACACACACACAGACACACACACACCGACACAGACACACACCGACACACACACACACCGACACAGACACACACCGACACAGACACACCGACACACACACACACAGACACACACACACCGACACAGACACACACCGACACACACACACACACACAGACACACACACACCGACACACACACACAGACACACACACACCGACACAGACACACACACACACCGACACAGACACGCACACACACAGACACACACACACCGACACACACACACCGACACAGACACACCGACACACACACACCGACACACACACACCGACACAGACACACACCGACACAGACACACACCGACACAGACACACACCGACACAGACACAGACACACACCGACACCGACACAGACACACACACACACAGACACACACACACCGACACAGACACACACCGACACACACACACACCGACACAGACACACACACACACACACCGACACAGACACACACACACCGACACAGACACACACCGACACACACACACACCGACACAGACACACACACACACAGACACACACACACCGACACACACACACCGACACAGACACACCGACACACACACACAGACACAGACACACACCGACACACACACACCGACACACACACGCAGACACACACACACCGACACAGACACACACACACACCGACACACACACACCGACACACACACACAGACACACACACACCGACACACACACACAGACACACACACACCGACACAGACACACACCGACACAGACACACACCGACACAGACACACACCGACACACACACACACACACACAGACACACACACACACAGACACACACACACCGACACAGACACACACCGACACACACACACACCGACACAGACACACACACACACACAGACACACACCGACACACACACACACCGACACAGACACACACACACACAGACACACACACACCGACACACACACACCGACACACACACACAGACACACACACACCGACACAGACACACACCGACACAGACACACACCGACACACACACACACCGACACAGACACACACAGACACAGACACACACCGACACAGACACACACCGACACACACACACACCGACACAGACACACACCGACACAGACACACACCGACACAGACACACACCGACACAGACACACACCGACACAGACACACACCGACACCGACACAGACACACACCGACACAGACACACACCGACACAGACACACACCGACACACACACACACCGACACAGACACAGACACACACAGACACAGACACACACCGACACAGACACACACCGACACCGACACAGACACACACCGACACAGACACACACAGACACAGACACACACCGACACCGACACAGACACACACCGACACAGACACACACCGACACAGACACACACCGACACCGACACAGACACACACCGACACAGACACAGACACACACCGACACCGACACAGACACACACCGACACAGACACACACCGACACCGACACAGACACACACAGACACAGACACACACCGACACCGACACAGACACACACCGACACAGACACACACCGACACAGACACAGACACACACCGACACAGACACACACCGACACCGACACAGACACACACCGACACAGACACAGACACAGACACACACACCGACACAGACACAGACACCGACACAGACACACACCGACACAGACACAGACACAGACACACACACCGACACAGACACACACCGACACACACACACACACCGACACAGACACACACCGACACAGACACAGACACACACACCGACACAGACACACACCGACACAGACACACACCGACACAGACACACACCGACACCGACACAGACACACACCGACACACCGACACAGACACAGACACCGACACAGACACACACCGACACAGACACACACCGACACCGACACAGACACACACACACCGACACAGACACAGACACACACACACACAGACACACACACACCGACACAGACACACACCGACACCGACACACACCGACACAGACACAGACACACACACACACAGACACACACACACCGACACAGACACACACCGACACAGACACACACCGACACAGACACAGACACACACCGACACCGACACAGACACACACACACACAGACACACACACACCGACACAGACACTAACCGACACACACACACACCGACACAGACACACACACACACAGACACACACACACCGACACAGACACACACCGACACACACACACACCGACACAGACACACACCGACACAGACACACCGACACACACACACACAGACACACACACACCGACACAGACACACACCGACACACACACACACACACAGACACACACACACCGACACACACACACAGACACACACACACCGACACAGACACACACACACACCGACACAGACACGCACACACACAGACACACACACACCGACACACACACACCGACACAGACACACCGACACACACACACCGACACACACACACCGACACAGACACACACCGACACAGACACACACCGACACAGACACACACCGACACAGACACAGACACACACCGACACCGACACAGACACACACACACACAGACACACACACACCGACACAGACACACACCGACACACACACACACCGACACAGACACACACACACACACACCGACACAGACACACACACACCGACACAGACACACACCGACACACACACACACCGACACAGACACACACACACACAGACACACACACACCGACACACACACACCGACACAGACACACCGACACACACACACAGACACAGACACACACCGACACACACACACCGACACACACACGCAGACACACACACACCGACACAGACACACACACACACCGACACACACACACCGACACACACACACAGACACACACACACCGACACACACACACAGACACACACACACCGACACAGACACACACCGACACAGACACACACCGACACAGACACACACCGACACACACACACACACACACAGACACACACACACACAGACACACACACACCGACACAGACACACACCGACACACACACACACCGACACAGACACACACACACACACAGACACACACCGACACACACACACACCGACACAGACACACACACACACAGACACACACACACCGACACACACACACAGACACACACACACCGACACAGACACACACCGACACAGACACACACCGACACACACACACACCGACACAGACACACACAGACACAGACACACACCGACACAGACACACACCGACACACACACACACCGACACAGACACACACCGACACAGACACACACCGACACAGACACACACCGACACAGACACACACCGACACAGACACACACCGACACCGACACAGACACACACCGACACAGACACACACCGACACAGACACACACCGACACACACACACACCGACACAGACACAGACACACACAGACACAGACACACACCGACACAGACACACACCGACACAGACACACACCGACACCGACACAGACACACACAGACACAGACACACACCGACACCGACACAGACACACACCGACACAGACACACACCGACACAGACACAGACACACACCGACACAGACACACACCGACACCGACACAGACACACACCGACACAGACACACACCGACACCGACACAGACACACACCAACACAGACACACACCGACACAGACACACACAGACACAGACACACACCGACACCGACACAGACACACACCGACACAGACACACACCGACACAGACACAGACACACACCGACACAGACACACACCGACACCGACACAGACACACACCGACACAGACACAGACACAGACACACACACCGACACAGACACAGACACCGACACAGACACACACCGACACAGACACAGACACAGACACACACACCGACACAGACACACACCGACACACACACACACACCGACACAGACACACACCGACACAGACACAGACACACACACCGACACAGACACACACCGACACAGACACACACCGACACAGACACACACCGACACCGACACAGACACACACCGACACACCGACACAGACACAGACACCGACACAGACACACACCGACACAGACACACACCGACACCGACACAGACACACACCGACACAGACACACACCGACACAGACACACACCGACACAGACACACACCGACACCGACACAGACACACACCGACACACCGACACAGACACAGACACCGACACAGACACAGACACACACCGACACCGACACAGACACACACCGACACCGACACAGACACACACCGACACAGACACACACCGACACAGACACACACCGACACAGACACACACCGACACCGACACAGACACACACCGACACACCGACACAGACACAGACACCGACACAGACACAGACACAGACACACACCGACACCGACACAGACACACACCGACACCGACACAGACACACACCGACACACCGACACAGACACAGACACCGACACAGACACAGACACAGACACCGACACAGACACACACCGACACAGACAGACACACACACACACAGACACACACAGACACAGACACACACCGACACAGACACACACCGACACCGACACAGACACACACCGACACCGACACAGACACACACCGACACAGACACACACCGACACAGACACACACCGACACCGACACAGACACACACCGACACCGACACAGACACACACCGACACAGACACAGACACACACCGACACCGACACAGACACACACCGACACAGACACACACCGACACCGACACAGACACACACAGACACAGACACACACCGACACCGACACAGACACACACCGACACAGACACACACCGACACAGACACAGACACACACCGACACAGACACACACCGACACCGACACAGACACACACCGACACAGACACAGACACAGACACACACACCGACACAGACACAGACACCGACACAGACACACACCGACACAGACACAGACACAGACACACACACCGACACAGACACACACCGACACACACACACACACCGACACAGACACACACCGACACAGACACAGACACAGACACACACACCGACACAGACACACACCGACACAGACACACACCGACACAGACACACACCGACACCGACACAGACACACACCGACACACCGACACAGACACAGACACCGACACAGACACACACCGACACAGACACACACCGACACCGACACAGACACACACCGACACAGACACACACCGACACAGACACACACCGACACAGACACACACCGACACCGACACAGACACACACCGACACACCGACACAGACACAGACACCGACACAGACACAGACACAGACACACACCGACACCGACACAGACACACACCGACACCGACACAGACACACACCGACACAGACACACACCGACACAGACACACACCGACACAGACACACACCGACACCGACACAGACACACACCGACACACCGACACAGACACAGACACCGACACAGACACAGACACACACCGACACCGACACAGACACACACCGACACCGACACAGACACACACCGACACACCGACACAGACACAGACACCGACACCGACACAGACACAGACACAGACACCGACACAGACACACACCGACACAGACAGACACACACACACACAGACACACACAGACACAGACACACACCGACACAGACACACACCGACACCGACACAGACACACACCGACACCGACACAGACACACACCGACACAGACACACACCGACACAGACACACACCGACACCGACACAGACACACACCGACACCGACACAGACACACACCGACACAGACACACACCGACACCGACACAGACACACACCGACACCGACACAGACACACACCGACACAGACACACACAGGCACCGACACAGACACACACCGACACAGACACACACAGACACCGACACAGACACACACAGACACAGACACACACCGACACAGACACACACCGACACAGACACACACCGACACAGACACACACAGACACCGACACACACAGACACTTATTTACTCATCCCGTTTTCTGTTTCTTTCGGTTGTTGATGGAACATTGGAGTCAGTCCTGATCAATAGTGAATATTGATCTGCATCTTGGTTGTGATTACAAACCAATTGACTTTGAGCCTGTGTTAAAAGCCCATTAGTTGATTGTTAAGGAACACACACACACACACACACACACACCATGCTCCTTCAGCACTTATCCTAATGAATCTATTCCTTGGTGACAAAATACATCCTCTCCCCCTCTACCTGCCTCTCCTCTCTTCCTGTCCCATTGGTGTTTTGGGAGGGGTGTACAGCGGGCCCCCGGCCCCCACTCTGCCCTGACCCCTGCCCCCCCACTAGGGGACCAGCTGTGGGTCGATACTGGCACAGCTGGCTGGCATTAGGGAACCTACCCTATGGGCCCCACTACCCTATAACAGACACTACACACTACACTAACATACACTACATACTACCCTAACAGACACTACACACTACCCTAACAGACACTACACACTACCCTATGGGCCCCACTACCCTATAACAGACACTACACACTACCCTAACAGACACTACACACTACACTAACATACACTACACACTACCCTATGGGCCCCACTACCCTATAACAGACACTACACTAACATACACTACACACTACACTAACATACACTACATACTACCCTAACAGACACGCCACACTACCCTATAACAGACACTACACACTACCCTAACAGACACTACACACTACCCTAACAGACACTACACACTACCCTATGGGCCACACTACCCTATAACAGACACTACACACTACCCTATGGGCCCCACTACCCTATAGCAGACACTACACACTACCCTATAACAGACACTACACACTACCCTAACAGACACTACACACTACCCTAACAGACACTACACACTACCCTATGGGCCACACTACCCTATAACAGACACTACACACTACCCTAACAGACACTACACACTACCCTATGGGCCCCACTACCCTATAACAGACACTACACTAACATACACTACATACTACCCTAACAGACACTACACACTACCCTAACAGACACTACACACTACCCTATGGGCCACACTACCCTATAACAGACACTACACACTACCCTATGGGCCCCACTACCCTATAACAGACACTACACTAACAGACACTACACACTACCCTAACAGACACTACCCAATAACAGACTCTACCCTAACAGACACTACACACTACCCTAACAGACACTACACACTACCCAATAACAGACACTACACTAACAGACACTACACACTACCCTAACAGACACTACACACTACCCAATAACAGACGCTCCCCCTATAACAGACGCTCCCCCTATAACAGACGCTCCCCCTATAACAGACGCTCCCCCTATAACAGACGCTGCCCTATAACAGACGCTCCCCCTATAACAGACGCTCCCCCTATAACAGACGCTCCCCTATAACAGACGCTACCCCTATAACAGACGCTCCCCCTATAACAGACGCTCCCCCTATAACAGACGCTCCCCCTATAACAGACGCTCCCCTATAACAGACGCTCCCCCTATAACAGACGCTCCCCCTATAACAGACGCTCCCCCTATAACAGACGCTCCCCCTATAACAGACGCTCCCCCTATAACAGACGCTCCCCCTATAACAGACGCTCCCCCTATAACAGACGCTCCCCCTAGAACAGACGCTCCCCCTAGAACAGACGCTCCCCCTAGAACAGACGCTCCCCCTATAACATATAACAGACGCTCCCCCTATAACATATAACAGACGCTCCCCCTATAACAGACGCTCCCCCTGTAACAGACGCTCCCCCTAGAACAGACTCTCCCCCTAGAACAGACGCTCCCCCTATAACAGACGCTCCCCCTATAACAGACGCTCCCCTATAACAGACGCTCCCCTATAACAGACGCTCCCCCTATAACAGACACTGCCCCTATAACAGACACTGCCCCTATAACATATAACAGACGCTCCCCCTATAACAGACACTGCCCCTATAACAGACACTGCCCCTATAACAGACGCTCCCCCTATAACAGACGCTCCCCCTATAACAGACGCTCCCCCTATAACAGACGCTACCCCTATAACAGACACTGCCCCTATAACAGACACTGCCCCTATAACAGACGCTCCCCCTATAACAGACGCTCCCCCTGTAACATACGCTGGTATGTAAACATATAAAAGTGGCATTGTTTAATGTGGTTAGTGATACATTACATCAAGATGGCAAGATGTAGTAGATGGTATAGAGTACAGTATATACATATGAGATGAGTAATGTAGGGTATGTAAACATTATATGAAGTGGCATTGTTTAAAGTGACTAGTGATCCGTTTATTACATCAATTTTTCCATTATTAAAGTGGCTGGAGTTGAGTCAGTGTGTTGGCAGCAGCCACTCAATGTTAGTGATGGCTGTTTAACAGTCTGATGGCCTTGAGATAGATGTTTTTCAGTCTCTCGGTCCCTGCTTTGATGCACCTGTACTGACCTCGCCTTCTGGATGATAGCGGGGTGAACAGGCAGTGGCTTGGGTGATTGTTGTTCTTGATGATCTTTTTGGCCTTCCTGTGACATCGGGTGGTGTAGGTGTCCTGGAGGGCAGGTAGTTTTCCCCCGGTGATGCGTTGTGCAGACCTCACCACCCTCTGGAGAGCCTTACGGTTGTGGGCGGAGCAGTTGCCGTACCAGGCGGTGATACAGTCCGACAGGATGCTCTTGATTGAGCATCTGTAAAGGTTTGTTAGTGTTTTTGGTGACAAGACGAATTTCTTCAGCATCCTGAGGTTGAAGAGGCGCCTTCTTCACCATGCTGTCTGTGTGGGTGGACCATTTCAGTTAGTCCGTGGCGTGTACGCCGAGGAACTTAAAACTTTCTACCCTCTCCACTACTGTCCCGTCGATGTGGATAGGGGGGTGTTCCCTCCGCTGTTTCCTGAAGTCCACGATCATCTCCTTTGTTATGTTGAGGTTATTTTCCAGGAGGCCCTCACCTCCTCCCTGTAGGCCGTCTTGTCGTTGTTGGTAACCAAGCCTACCACTGTAGTGTCGTCTGCAAACTTGATGATTGAGTTGGAGGCGTGCATGGCCATGCAGTCATGGGTGAACAGGGAGTACAGCAGAGGGCTCAGAATGCACCCTTGTGTGGCTCCAGTGTTGAGGATCAGCGGGGTGGAGATGTTGTTACCTACCCTCACCACCTGGGGGCGGCCCATCAGGAAGTCCAGGACCCAGTTGCACAGGGCGGGGTCGAGACCCAGGGTCTAGAGCTTGATGACGAGTTTGGAGGGTACTATGGTGTTGAATGCTGATCTGTAGTCGATGAACAGCATTCTCACATAGGTATTCCTCTTGTCCAGATGTCCTGTGGACCTATTAGGACGGTAAGCAAATTGGAGTGGGTCTAGGGTGTCAGGTAGGGTGGAGGTGATGTGGTTCTTGACTAGTCTCTCAAAGCACTTCATGATGACGGAAGTGAGTGCTACGGGGCGGTAATCGTTTAGCTCGGTTTCTTGGGAACAGGAACAATGGTGGCCCTCTTGAAGCATGTGGGAACAGCAGACTGGGATAAGGATTGATTGAATATGTCCGTAAACACACCAGCCAGCTGGTCTGCGCATGTTCTGAGGGCGCGGCTGGGGATGCCGTCTGGGCCTGCAGCCTTGCGAGGGTTAACACGTTTAAATGTTTTACTCACTTCGGCTGCAGTGAAGGAGAGTCCGCAGGTTTTGGTAGCAGGCCGTGTCAGTGGCACTGTAGTGTCCTTAAAGCGAGCAAATAAGTTGTTTAGTCTGTCTGGGAGCAAGACATCCTGGTCCGCGACGGGGCTGGTTTTCCTTTTGTAGTCCGTGATTGACTGTAGACCCTGCCACATACCTCTTGTGTCTGAGCCGTTGAATTGAGATTCTACTTTGTCTCTATACTGACGCTTAGCTTGTTTGATTGCCTTGCGGAGGGAATAGCTGCACTGTTTGTATTCGGTCATGTTTCCGGTCACCTTGCCCTAGTTAAAAGCAGTGGTTCACGCTTTCAGTTTTGCACAAATGCTGCCATCAATCCATGGTTTCTGGTTGGGGAATGTTTTAATAGTTGCTATGGGTACGACATCCCCGATGCACTTGCTAATAAACCCGCTCACCTAATCAGTGTATTCATCAATGTTGTTGTTCGCCGCAATGCGGAACATATCCCAGTCCACGTGATCGAAGCAATCTTGAAGCGTGGAATCCGATTGGTCGGACCAGCGTTGGACAGACCTGAGCGTGGGAGCTTCCTGTTTTAGTTTCTGTCTGCAACAAAATGGAGTTGTGGTCAGCTTTTCCGAATGGAGGGCGGGGGAGGGCCTTATATGCTTCGCGGAAGTTAGAATAACACTGATCCAGGGTTTTGCCAGGCCTGGTTGCACAATCGATATGCTGATAGAATTCTGTGTCGTGTTAGGGGCAAAAACCAAAACCTGTTCCCCTTGTGGTCCTGAGGACTTAGTTTGAGGAACGCTGCAGTACAGGATCAAGCAACATGGTCTGACTGAGGTAGTTTAGTGGGAAGCTGCGGTACAGTATCAAGCAACATGATCTGACTGAGGTAGTTTAGTGGGAAGCTGCAGTACAGTATCAAGCAATATGGTCTGTCTTAGGTAGTTTAGTGGGAAGCTGCAGTACATTATCAAGCAACATGGTCTGACTGAGGTAGTTTAGTGGGAAGCTGCAGTACAGGATCAAGCAACATGGTCTGACTGAGGTAGTTTAGTGGGAAGCTGCGGTACAGGATCAAGCAACATGGTCTGTCTGAGGTAGTTTAGTGGGAAGCTGCAGTACAGTATCAAGCAACATGGTCTGTCTGAGGTAGTTTAGTGGGAAGCTGCGGTACAGTATCAAGCAACATGGTCTGTCTGAGGTAGTTTAGTGGGAAGCTGCGGTACAGGATCAAGCAACATGGTCTGACTGAGGTAGTTTAGTGGGAAGCTGCGGTACAGTATCAAGCAACATGATCTGACTGAGGTAGTTTAGTGGGAAGCTGCAGTACAGTATCAAGCAACATGGTCTGTCTTAGGTAGTTTAGTGGGAAGCTGCGGTACAGTATCAAGCAACATGGTCTGTCTGAGGTAGTTTAGTGGGAAGCTGCGGTACAGTATCAAGCAACATGGTCTGTCTGAGGTAGTTTAGTGGGAAGCTGCGGTACAGGATCAAGCAACATGGTCTGACTGAGGTAGTTTAGTGGGAAGCTGCGGTACAGGATCAAGCAACATGGTCCGTCTGAGGTAGTTTAGTGGGAAGCTGCAATACAGTATCAAGCAACATGGTCTGTGAGGTAGTTTAGTGGGAAGCTGCGGTACAGGATCAAGCAACATGGTCTGTCTGAGGTAGTTTAGTGGGAAGCTGCAGTACAGTATCAAGCAACATGGTCTGTCTGAGGTAGTTTAGTGGGAAGCTGCGGTACAGTATCAAGCAACATGGTCTGTCTGAGGTAGTTTAGTGGGAAGCTGCGGTACAGGATCAAGCAACATGGTCTGACTGAGGTAGTTTAGTGGGAAGCTGCGGTACAGGATCAAGCAACATGGTCTGTCTGAGGTAGTTTAGTGGGAAGCTGCAATACAGTATCAAGCAACATGGTCTGTCTGAGGTAGTTTAGTGGGAAGCTGCGGTGCAGGATCAAGCAACATGGTCTGTCTGAGGTAGTTTAGTGGGAAGCTGCGGTACAGGATCAAGCAACATGGTCTGTCTGAGGTAGTTTAGTGGGAAGCTGCGGTACAGTATCAAGCAACATGGTCTGTCTGAGGTAGTTTAGTGGGAAGCTGCGGTACAGGATCAAGCAACATGGTCTGTCTGAGGTAGTTTAGTGGGAAGCTACGGTACAGGATCAAGCAACATGGTCTGTCTGAGGTAGTTTAGTGGGAAGCTACGGTACAGGATCAAGCAACATGGTCTGTCTGAGGTAGTTTAGTGGGAAGCTGCGGTACAGGATCAAGCAACATGATCTGACTGAGGTAGTTTAGTGGGAAGCTGCAGAAACACAGATTAACAGCTAGGGGGAAGCATACAGCCACCTCAGACCCTTCTCTCCCTCTATCTCTCTCCTCTATCTCTCCCTCTCTTTCTCTCCCCTCCCTCTTTTTCTCTCTCCCTCTCCCCCTGCTCTCTCTCTCCTCTATCTCTCCCTCTCTTTCTCTCCCCTCTCTCTTTTTCGCTCTCCCTCTCCCCCCGCTATCTCTCCCTCTCGCTCCCTCTTCCCCTCCGCTCTCTCAATTCAATTTCAATTGAAGGGCTTTATTGGCATGGGACACATATGTCTACATTGTCAAAGCAAGTTAAATAGATAATAAACAAAAGTGAAATAAACAATACAAAATGTACAGTAAACATTATTCTCTCTCTCTCTGACCTCTCCTCTGTTCTCTCTCTCTCTCTCTCTCTCTCTCTCTCTCTCTCTCTCTCTCTCTCAATTTTTTTCAATTCAAGGGCTTTATTGGCATGGGAAACGTGTTAACATTGGTAGATAATATAGCAAGTGAGGTAGATAATATATAAAGTAAATATATAAAGTGAAATTAACAATAAAAATTAACAGTAAACATTACACATACAGAAGTTTCAAAACAATAAAGACAATAAAGATTACAAATGTCTTATATATATATATATACAGTGTTTTAACAATGTACAAATGGTTAAAGGACACAAGATAAAATAAATAAGCATAAATATGGGTTGTATTTACAATGGTCTCTCTGTCTCTGTCTCTGTCTCTCTCTCTCTCTCTCTCTCTCTCTCTCTCTGTCTCTCTCTGTCTCTCTCTCTCTCTGTCTCTGTCTCTCTCTCTGTCTCTCTCTCTCTCTCTCCAGACACCACTCAGGTATTGAGTCATTCCAGCAGCTCCAATGAGTACCAGTGTATTGATAGTTGTATTATCTGCCTGTAATAAATTAAAATACTTTATCCTCTCCTTTCATTTCACACATCAACCTCTCTGACCCCCTAATTGTGTGTCTGTGTGTGCATTCTTGTGTGTCTGCGTGTGCGCCCACCTGTGTGTGTGTGTCTTTCACCGTCTCAGACCCCCTAATCTCTCTCTCTTCCTGATTGACAAGCGCCATCCGGGGACAACAGCATCATTTTTATTGTTCTCCTCCCGACTCGTCTGTTAAACCATTATTATTATTCTGCCTCAGAATCATTTACATATTCTTAAGTATTTCCTTTCCGAGAGGGCCCCTGTACGACGACGTCCTATACCAAATCCCCTTCTTAAGTGTTTCCTTTCCGAGAGGGCCCCTGTACGACAACGTTCTATACCAAATCCCCTTCTTAAGTGTTTGATGCATTTGGAGAAATTCCTTCTTAACGTATCTACATGCACTATTAGCTCAGTATAATGGGGATGGCCTAATCTGGGAGATGATAAGGAAGGAGAAGGGCTTTCTGAGGCTCTAGTATTCTTCAGGGGGATGACATGATGCACTAGTATTTCCAGACAGGGACGATTCAACCAGGCTCAAATGTCAACACAAATGTCAAGTGGCTGCGTTGCTTGACGAATGCCTTTTTCTAATCGTTCCTGTGAGATGGGGAAGGGTAGGAGGGGTGGATGGAAGGGAGAGGAGGAGGGTAGGAGGGATGGATGGAAGGGAGAGGAGGAGGGCAGGAGGGATGGATGGAAGAGAGAGGAGGTGGGCAGGAGGGATGGATAAGGCAGAGAAACAGGAAGGAGCGCTGGGTGGAAGGGAGAGGTGGGTAGACCTGGTAGAGTAATGGTGCGGTGGGTTGTGTTTGGGGGATGTTGGTTTGCCAGTGTGGTTTTTCAGTTCCAATTGGAATTGTAGATGTTTTTCTGCTCTCCTCTCATCCCTCTCTGAGCAATATGTATTTCTATCAATTTAATAACATCCATGACATGTTATGAACGCATCAATAGATGAGAGATGAAGAGACAGACATTGAGAGGAGAGAGACTCAGTGAGCATAGCCTTGCTATTGAGAAAGGCCGCCGTAGGCAGACCCGGCTCTCAAGAGAAGACAGGCTATGTGCTCACTGCCCACAAAATGAGGTGGAAACTGAGCTGCACTTCCTAACCTCCTGCCCAATGTATGATCATATTAGAGAGACATATTTCCCTCAGATTACACAGATCCACAAAGAATTCGAAAACAAATCCAATTTTGATAAACTCCCATATCTACTGGGTGAAATTCCACAGTGTGCCATCACAGCAGCAAGATTTGTGACCTGTTGCCACGAGAAAAGGGCAACCAGTGAAGAACAAACACCACTGTAAATACAACCCATATTTATGCTTATTTATTTTATCTTGTGTCCTTTAACCATTTGTACATTGTTAAAACACTGTATATATATATAATATGACATTTGTAATGTCTTTACTGTTTTGAAACCTCTGTATATGTAATGTTTACTGTTAATTTTTGTTGTTTTTCACTTTATATATTCACTTTGTATGTTGTCTACCTCACTTGCTTTGGCAATGTTAACACATGTTTCCCATGTCAATAAAGCCCTTGAATTGAATTGAATTGAGAGAGAGATGAAGAGAGAGCTGAAGAGAGACACAGTGAGATGAGAGAGAGAGATGAATAGACACAGTGAGATGGAGAGAGACTAAAGAGAGACAGTGAGATGGAGAGAGACAGACAGTGAGATGGAGAGAGAGATGAATAGAGAGACAGTGAGATGGAGAGAGACTAAAGAGAGACAGTGAGATGGAGAGAGAGATGGAGAGAGATGAATAGAGACAGTGAGATGGAGAGAGAGATGAATAGAGACACAGTGAGATGGAGAGAGACTAAAGAGAGAGTGAGATGGAGAGAGACACAGTGAGATGGAGAGAGACAGACAGTGAGATGGAGAGAGAGATGAATAGAGACACAGTGAGATGGAGAGAGACTAAAGAGAGACAGTGAGATAGAGAGTGAGATGAATAGAGACACAGTGAGATGGAGAGAGACTAAAGAGAGACAGTGAGATGGAGAGAGACACAGTGAGATGGAGAGAGAGATGAAGAGAGACACAGTGAGATGGAGAGAGACTAAAGAGAGACAGTGAGATGGAGAGAGACACAGTGAGATGGAGAGAGAGATGAAGAGAGACACAGTGAGATGGAGAGAGACAGACAGTGAGATGGAGAGAGACAGACAGTGAGATGGAGAGAGAGATGAAGAGAGACACAGTGAGATGGAGAGAGACACAGTGAGATGGAGAGAGACTAAAGAGAGACAGTGAGATGGAGAGAGACACAGTGAGATGGAGAGAGAGATGAAGAGAGACACAGTGAGATGGAGAGAGACACAGTGAGATGGAGAGAGACTAAAGAGAGACAGTGAGATGGAGAGAGACACAGTGAGATGGAGAGAGAGATGAAGAGAGACACAGTGAGATGGAGAGAGACACAGTGAGACACAGTGAGTGTCTTCATTTCTCCTGTGTGTTGTTCCCTATCTAGAATACTGACAAGACTTAGCTGCAGTCTTCAGTTATTATGCTGGATAGAGTTGACACACACACTCCCTCCCTCCCAACACACAGTGGCCCAAAGACAGTTATTTAACTAACAACTCCAGGCACTGCTTCCAGGACACAAGACCAACGAGAGAGAAAGAAAAGTGAGCGAGCGGGGGAGAGAAAGAGAGAAGGCAGAATGGCCCGGGTGTCGTATCAACACAGCGAGGCAGCATGGAGGTCCTCTGTTCAGCGAGGCAGCATGGAGGTCCTCTGTTCAGCGAGGCAGCATGGAGGTCCTCTGTTCAGCGAGGCAGCATGGCGGTCCTCTGTTCAGCGAGGCAGCATGGAGGTCCTCTGTTCAGCGAGGCAGCATGGAGGTCCTCTGTTCAGCGAGGCAGCATGGAGGTCCTCTGTTCTCTGACAGCAAGGCAGAGCTCTACACCTAAAGGAGAGAGACTAGATGTATCAGTGTTTAACACCTAGAGGAGAGAGAGAGACTAGATGTATCAGTGTTTTAGACCTAGAGGAGAGAGACTAGATGTATCAGTGTTTTAGACCTAGAGGAGAGAGACCAGATGTATCAGTGTTTTAGACCTAGAGGAGAGAGAGACTAGATGTATCAGTGTTTTAGACCTAGAGGAGAGAGAGACCAGATGTATCAGTGTTTTAGACCTAGAGGAGAGAGAGAGACCAGATGTATCAGTGTTTTAGACCTAGAGGAGAGAGAGAGACCAGATGTATCAGTGTTTAACACCTAGAGGAGAGAGAGACCAGATGTATCAGTGTTTTAGACCTAGAGGAGAGAGACCAGATGTATCAGTGTTTAACACCTAGAGGAGAGAGAGACCAGATGTATCAGTGTTTTAGACCTAGAGGAGAGAGAGACCCGATGTATCAGTGTTTAACACCTAGAGGAGAGAGACCAGATGTATCAGTGTTTAACACCTAGAGGAGAGAGACCAGATGTATCAGTGTTTTAGACCTAGAGGAGAGAGAGACTAGATGTATCAGTGTTTTAGACCTAGAGGAGAGAGAGACCAGATGTATCAGTGTTTTAGACCTAGAGGAGAGAGACTAGATGTATCAGTGTTTAACACCTAGAGGAGAGAGAGACCAGATGTATCAGTGTTTTAGACCTAGAGGAGAGAGAGACCCGATGTATCAGTGTTTAACACCTAGAGGAGAGAGACCAGATGTATCAGTGTTTAACACCTAGAGGAGAGAGACCAGATGTATCAGTGTTTTAGACCTAGAGGAGAGAGAGACTAGATGTATCAGTGTTTTAGACCTAGAGGAGAGAGAGACCAGATGTATCAGTGTTTAACACCTAGAGGAGAGAGAGACCAGATGTATCAGTGTTTAACACCTAGAGGAGAGAGAGACCAGATGTATCAGTGTTTTAGACCTAGAGGAGAGAGAGACCAGATGTATCAGTGTTTAACACCTAGAGGAGAGAGAGACCAGATGTATCAGTGTTTAACACCTAGAGGAGAGAGACCAGATGTATCAGTGTTTTAGACCTAGAGGAGAGAGACCAGATGTATCAGTGTTTTAGACCTAGAGGAGAGAGACCAGATGTATCAGTGTTTAACACCTAGAGGAGAGAGAGACCAGATGTATCAGTGTTTTAGACCTAGAGGAGAGAGACTAGATGTATCAGTGTTTTAGACCTAGAGGAGAGAGAGACCAGATGTATCAGTGTTTAACACCTAGAGGAGAGAGAGACCAGATGTATCAGTGTTTTAGACCTAGAGGAGAGAGAGACCAGATGTATCAGTGTTTAACACCTAGAGGAGAGAGAGACTAGATGTATCAGTGTTTTAGACCTAGAGGAGAGAGACTAGATGTATCAGTGTTTTAGACCTAGAGGAGACTAGATGTATCAGTGTTTTAGACCTAGAGGAGAGAGAGACTAGATGTATCAGTGTTTTAGACCTAGAGGAGAGAGACTAGATGCATCAGTGTTTTAGACCTAGAGGAGAGAGACTAGATGTATCAGTGTTTTAGACCTAGAGGAGAGAGACCAGATGTATCAGTGTTTAACACCTAGAGGAGAGAGACTAGATGTATCAGTGTTTAACACCTAGAGGAGAGAGAGACTAGATGTATCAGTGTTTAACACCTAGAGGAGAGAGAGACTAGATGTATCAGTGTTTAACACCTAGAGGAGAGAGAGAGACTAGATGTATCAGTGTTTAACACCTAGAGGAGAGAGAGACCAGATGTTTCAGTGTTTAACACCTAGAGGAGAGAGAGACCAGATGTATCAGTGTTTTATACCTAGAGGAGAGAGACCAGATGTATCAGTGTTTAACACCTAGAGGAGAGAGAGACCAGATGTATCAGTGCTTAACACCTAGAGGAGAGAGACTAGATGTATCAGTGTTTTAGACCTAGAGGAGAGAGAGACCAGATGTATCAGTGTTTAACACCAAGAGGAGAGAGACCAGATGTATCAGTGTTTTAGACCTAGAGGAGAGAGAGACTAGATGTATCAGTGTTTAACACCTAGAGGAGAGAGAGAGATGTATCAGTGTTTTAGACCTAGAGGAGAGAGACCAGATGTATCAGTGTTTTAGACCTAGAGGAGAGAGAGACTAGATGTATCAGTGTTTAACACCTAGAGGAGAGAGAGACTATATGTATCAGTGTTTAACACCTAGAGGAGAGAGACCAGATGTATCAGTGTTTAACACCTAGAGGAGAGAGACTAGATGTATCAGTGTTTTAGACCTAGAGGAGAGAGAGACTATATGTATCAGTGTTTAACACCTAGAGGAGAGAGAGACTAGATGTATCAGTGTTTAACACCTAGAGGAGAGAGAGAGAAACCAGATGTATCAGTGTTTTAGACCTAGAGGAGAGAGAGAGACCAGATGTATCAGTGTTTTACACCTAGAGGAGAGAGAGACTAGATGAATCAGTGTTTTAGACCTAGAGGAGAGAGAGACTAGATGTATCAGTGTTTTAGACCTAGAGGAGAGAGACCAGATGTATCAGTGTTTTAGACCTAGAGGAGAGAGACTAGATGTATCAGTGTTTAACACCTAGAGGAGAGAGAGACTAGATGTATCAGTGTTTTACACCTAGAGGAGAGAGACTAGATGCATCAGTGTTTAACACCTAGAGGAGAGAGAGA
Organism: Oncorhynchus clarkii lewisi; assembly: GCF_045791955.1. Taxonomy (NCBI): domain Eukaryota; kingdom Metazoa; phylum Chordata; class Actinopteri; order Salmoniformes; family Salmonidae; genus Oncorhynchus; species Oncorhynchus clarkii. The sequence goes on along the minus strand of NC_092147.1, from coordinate 84,064,422 downwards.
GACCAGATGTATCAGTGTTTTAGACCTAGAGGAGAGAGAGACTAGATGTATCAGTGTTTAACACCTAGAGGAGAGAGAGAGAGACCAGATGTATCAGTGTTTAACACCTAGAGGAGAGAGAGAGAGACCAGATGTATCAGTGTTTAACACCTAGAGGAGAGAGAGAGAGACCAGATGTATCAGTGTTTAACACCTAGAGGAGAGAGAGAGAGACCAGATGTATCAGTGTTTAACACCTAGAGGAGAGAGACTAGATGTATCAGTGTTTTACACCTAGAGGAGAGAGAGACTAGATGTATCAGTGTTTAACACCTAGATGAGAGAGAGACCAGATGTATCAGTGTTTTAGACCTAGAGGAGAGAGAGACCAGATGTATCAGTGTTTTAGACCTAGAGGAGAGAGAGACTAGATGTATCAGTGTTTTATACCTAGAGGAGAGAGAGACCAGATGTATCAGTGTTTTAGACCTAGAGGAGAGAGACTAGATGTATCAGTGTTTTAGACCTAGAGGAGAGAGAGACTAGATGTATCAGTGTTTTAGACCTAGAGGAGAGAGAGAGAGAGACCAGATGTATCAGTGTTTTAGACCTAGAGGAGAGAGAGAGACCAGATGTATCAGTGTTTTACACCTAGAGGAGAGAGAGACCAGATGTATCAGTGTTTTAGACCTAGAGGAGAGAGAGACCAGATGTATCAGTGTTTTAGACCTAGAGGAGAGAGAGACCAGATGTATCAGTGTTTAACACCTAGAGGAGAGAGAGACCAGATGTATCACTCTGTTTTGGAGCCCGACTGTTTGGTTTCCAAATCTTTGGGTGTAAGTGTGTGGGTGTGTTTTGTTCCTTATTTAGAATTCTGACAAGACTTAGCTGCTGGCCTGTTAGCTTCTGGCGTATCAGCTGCTGGCCTGTTAGCTTCTGGCGTATCAGCTTCTGGCGTATCAGCTTCTGGCCTGTTAGCTTCTGGCCTATCAGCTGTTGGCCTGTTAGCTTCTGGCCTATCAGCTGCTGGCCTGTTAGCTTCTGGCCTATCAGCTGCTGGCCTGTTAGCTTCTGGCCTATCAGCTGCTGGCCTGTTAGCTTCTGGCCTATCAGCTGCTGGCCTGTTAGCTTCTGGCCTATCAGCTGCTGGCCTGTTAGCTTCTGGCCTATCAGCTGCTGGCCTGTTAGCTTCTGGCCTATCAGCTGCTGGCCTGTTAGCTTCTGGCCTATCAGCTGCTGGCCTGTTAGCTTCTGGCCTATCAGCTGCTGGCCTGTTAGCTTCTGGCCTATCTGCTGCTGGCCTGTTAGCTTCTGGCCTATCAGCTGCTGGCCTGTTAGCTTCTGGCCTATCAGCTGCTGGCCTGTTAGCTTCTGGCCTATCAGCTGCTGGCCTGTTAGCTTCTGGCCTATCAGCTGCTGGCCTGTTAGCTTCTGGCCTATCAGCTGCTGGCCTGTTAGCTTCTGGCCTATCAGCTGCTGGCCTGTTAGCTTCTGGCCTATCAGCTGCTGGCCTGTTAGCTTCTGGCCTATCAGCTGCTGGCCTGTTAGCTTCTGGCCTATCAGCTGCTGGCCTGTTAGCTTCTGGCCTATCAGCTGCTGGCCTGTTAGCTTCTGGCCTATCAGCTGCTGGCCTGTTAGCTTCTGGCGTATCAGCTGCTGGCCTGTTAGCTTCTGGCGTATCAGCTGCTGGCCTGTTAGCTTCTGGCGTATCAGCTGCTGGCCTGTTATCAGCTGCTGGCCTGTTAGCTTCTGGCCTATCAGCTGCTGGCCTGTTAGCTTCTGGCCTATCTGCTGCTGGCCTATTTTTCACTTCCAAGTTGTCACCCCCCACCCCTCTACGACATTTCATGATTTATTTCCATGTGTTGTGTGAACAGCGAACAACACACAACATCGGTCTTCTCTAGTTCCATTCCCATGATGCCTTTTACCAGGGCTGTGGTGACATGGGCCCAGTTCCATATCGGCCCCTAGCTCCTACCTGGAGGCACTTTGGAAGATCAGAACGGGTTTGGATTGGTATGTTAGTTTTACTAATGGGTCTTTAAGCCATTATTCTCTCCAGCTGTCTAATGGTTTCAGATGTGCTGCCACTGGGATAAGGCTGTGGGAAGTAGAGGGATGGTGACAGAATACAATATGACTCCTTTATTAGACATTACATCAGCACAAAACACCTTCAATCTGTCCAGATTTTAACAAGTATCCCTCCCTCCCTCCCTCCCTCCCTCCCTCCCTCCCTCCCTCCCTCCATCCTCTCCCTCCATCTCTCAGGAGTCTCCTTCAGGTCGTAGAAAGGCTCTGGCCAGCAGCAGCATCAACATGAAGCAGTATGCCAGCCCCATGCCCACACAGACTGATGTCAAGCTCAAGTTCAAGCCCCTCTCCAAGAAGGTGGTGTCTGCCACGCTACAGTTCTCCCTCTCCTGCATCTTCCTCCGTGAGGGCAAGGCCACGTAAGTCCACACACACACACACACACACACGGCAAAGCCACGTAAATATGCTCCCTTCACAAAGTCAACCCCCCACCCCAAATCTAGCCCCCTAAACATCTCTCCTCCTTGAACTCGTCTTTTACTACTCTGGTCTTCTTCTCTTTCCATATCAGTTCCTATCTCCGTTTCTTTCCCTTGTCTGTCTTCCTACTTCCCCTTCTGTTGTTCTCCCCCTCCTCTCTCTCGCCCTCTCTTCTGTTGTTCTCACCCTCCTCTCTCTCTCCCTCTCTTCTGTTGTTCTCACCCTCTCTTCTGTTGTTCTCACCCTCCTCTCTCTCGCCCTCTCTTCTGTTGTTCTCACCCTCCTCTCTCCCCCTCTCTTCTGTTGTTCTCACCCTCCTCTCTCTCCCTCTCTTCTGTTGTTCTCACCCTCCTCTCTCTCCGCCTCTCTTCTGTTGTTCTCACCCTCCTCTCTCTCCCCCTCTCTTCTGTTGTTCTCACCCTCCTCTCTCTCTCCCTCTCTTCTGTTGTTCTCACCCTCCTCTCTCTCTCCCCCTCTCTTCTGTTGTTCTCACCCTCCTCTCTCTCGCCCTCTCTTCTGTTGTTCTCACCCTCCTCTCTCTCGCCCTCTCTTCTGTTGTTCTCACCCTCCTCTCTCCCCCTCTCTTCTGTTGTTCTCACCCTCCTCTCTCTCCCTCTCTTCTGTTGTTCTCACCCTCCTCTCTCTCCTCCTCTCTTCTGTTGTTCTCACCCTCCTCTCTCTCCCCCTCTCTTCTGTTGTTCTCACCCTCCTCTCTCTCTCCCTCTCTTCTGTTCTCACCCTCCTCTCTCTCTCCCTCTCTTCTGTTGTTCTCACCCTCCTCTCTCTCTCCCTCTCTTCTGTTGTTCTCACCCTCCTCTCTCCCCCTCTCTTCTGTTGTTCTCACCCTCCTCTCTCTCTCCCTCTCTTCTGTTGTTCTCCCCCTCCTCTCTCTCTCCCTCTCTTCTGTTGTTCTCACCCTCCTCTCTCTCCCTCTCTTCTGTTGTTCTCACCCTCCTCTCTCTCCTCCTCTCTTCTGTTGTTCTCACCCTCCTCTCTCTCCCCCTCTCTTCTGTTGTTCTCACCCTCCTCTCTCTCTCCCTCTCTTCTGTTCTCACCCTCCTCTCTCTCTCCCTCTCTTCTGTTGTTCTCACCCTCCTCTCTCTCTCCCTCTCTTTTGTTGTTCTCACCCTCCTCTCTCTCTCCCTCTCTTCTGTTGTTCTCACCCTCCTCTCTCTCTCCCTCTTCTGTTGTTCTCACCCTCCTCTCTCTCTCCCTCTCTTCTGTTGTTCTCACCCTCCTCTCTCTCTCCCTCTCTTCTGTTGTTCTCACCCTCCTCTCTCTCTCCCTCTCTTCTGTTGTTCTCACCCTCCTCTCTCTCTCCCTCTCTTCTGTTGTTCTCAACCTCCTCTCTCTCTCCCTCTCTTCTGTTGTTCTCCCCCTCCTCTCTCTCTCCCTCTCTTCTGTTCTTCTCCCCCTCCTCTCTCACTCCCTCTCTTCTGTTGTTCTCACCCTCCTCTCTCTCTCCCTCTTTTCTGTTGTTCTCACCCTCCTCTCTCTCTCCCTCTCTTCTGTTGTTCTCAACCTCCTCTCTCTCCCTCTCTTCTGTTGTTCTCACCCTCCTCTCTTTCTCCCTCTCTTCTGTTGTTCTCCCCCTCTTCTCTCTCTCCCTCTCTTCTGTTGTTCTCCCCCTCCTCTCTCACTCCCTCTCTTCTGTTGTTCTCACCCTCCTCTCTCTCTCCCTCTCTTCTGTTCTCACCCTCCTCTCTCTCCCTCTCTTCTGTTGTTCTCACCCTCCTCTCTCTCTCCCTCTCTTCTGTTGTTCTCACCCTCCTCTCTCTCCCTCTCTTCTGTTGTTCTCACCCTCCTCTCTCTCTCCCTCTCTTCTGTTGTTCTCACCCTCCTCTCTCTCTCCCTCTCTTCTGTTGTTCTCCCCCTCCTCTCTCTCCCCCTCTCTTCTGTTGTTCTCACCCTCCTCTCTCTCTCCCTCTCTTCTGTTGTTCTCACCCTCCTCTCTCTCTCCCTCTCTTCTGTTGTTCTCAACCTCCTCTCTCTCTCCCTCTCTTCTGTTGTTCTCCCCCTCCTCTCTCTCTCCCTCTCTTCTGTTCTTCTCCCCCTCCTCTCTCACTCCCTCTCTTCTGTTGTTCTCACCCTCCTCTCTCTCTCCCTCTCTTCTGTTGTTCTCACCCTCCTCTCTCTCTCCCTCTCTTCTGTTGTTCTCAACCTCCTCTCTCTCCCTCTCTTCTGTTGTTCTCACCCTCCTCTCTCTCTCCCTCTCTTCTGTTGTTCTCACCCTCCTCTCTCTCTCCCCCTCTCTTCTGTTGTTCTCACCCTCCTCTCTCTCGCCCTCTCTTCTGTTGTTCTCACCCTCCTCTCTCTCGCCCTCTCTTCTGTTGTTCTCACCCTCCTCTCTCCCCCTCTCTTCTGTTGTTCTCACCCTCCTCTCTCTCCCTCTCTTCTGTTGTTCTCACCCTCCTCTCTCTCCTCCTCTCTTCTGTTGTTCTCACCCTCCTCTCTCTCCCCCTCTCTTCTGTTGTTCTCACCCTCCTCTCTCTCTCCCTCTCTTCTGTTGTTCTCACCCTCCTCTCTCTCTCCCCCTCTCTTCTGTTGTTCTCACCCTCCTCTCTCTCGCCCTCTCTTCTGTTGTTCTCACCCTCCTCTCTCTCGCCCTCTCTTCTGTTGTTCTCACCCTCCTCTCTCCCCCTCTCTTCTGTTGTTCTCACCCTCCTCTCTCTCCCTCTCTTCTGTTGTTCTCACCCTCCTCTCTCTCCTCCTCTCTTCTGTTGTTCTCACCCTCCTCTCTCTCACCCTCTCTTCTGTTGTTCTCACCCTCCTCTCTCTCTCCCTCTCTTCTGTTGTTCTCACCCTCCTCTCTCTCTCCCTCTCTTCTGTTGTTCTCACCCTCCTCTCTCTCTCCCTCTCTTCTGTTGTTCTCACCTGTTGTTCTCCTCTCTCTCTCCCTCTCTTCTGTTGTTCTCACCTCTCCTCACCCTCCTCTCTCTCCCTCTTCTGTTGTTCTCACCCTCCTCTCTCTCTCCCTCTCTTCTGTTGTTCTCACCCTCCTCTCTCTCTCCCTCTCTTCTGTTGTTCTCACCCTCCTCTCTCTCTCCCTCTCTTCTGTTGTTCTCACCCTCCTCTCTCTCTCCCTCTCTTCTGTTGTTCTCAACCTCCTCTCTCTCTCCCTCTCTTCTGTTGTTCTCCCCCTCCTCTCTCTCTCCCTCTCTTCTGTTCTTCTCCCCCTCCTCTCTCACTCCCTCTCTTCTGTTGTTCTCACCCTCCTCTCTCTCTCCCTCTCTTCTGTTGTTCTCACCCTCCTCTCTCTCTCCCTCTCTTCTGTTGTTCTCAACCTCCTCTCTCTCCCTCTCTTCTGTTGTTCTCACCCTCCTCTCTTTCTCCCTCTCTTCTGTTGTTCTCCCCCTCTTCTCTCTCTCCCTCTCTTCTGTTGTTCTCCCCCTCCTCTCTCACTCCCTCTCTTCTGTTGTTCTCACCCTCCTCTCTCTCTCCCTCTCTTCTGTTGTTCTCACCCTCCTCTCTCTCCCTCTCTTCTGTTCTCACCCTCCTCTCTCTCCCTCTCTTCTGTTGTTCTCACCCTCCTCTCTCTCTCCCTCTCTTCTGTTGTTCTCACCCTCCTCTCTCTCGCCCTCTCTTCTGTTGTTCTCACCCTCCTCTCTCTCGCCCTCTCTTCTGTTGTTCTCACCCTCCTCTCTCCCCCTCTCTTCTGTTGTTCTCACCCTCCTCTCTCTCCCTCTCTTCTGTTGTTCTCACCCTCCTCTCTCTCCTCCTCTCTTCTGTTGTTCTCACCCTCCTCTCTCTCCCCCTCTCTTCTGTTGTTCTCACCCTCCTCTCTCTCTCCCTCTCTTCTGTTCTCACCCTCCTCTCTCTCTCCCTCTCTTCTGTTGTTCTCACCCTCCTCTCTCTCTCCCTCTCTTTTGTTGTTCTCACCCTCCTCTCTCTCTCCCTCTCTTCTGTTGTTCTCACCCTCCTCTCTCTCTCCCTCTTCTGTTGTTCTCACCCTCCTCTCTCTCTCCCTCTCTTCTGTTGTTCTCACCCTCCTCTCTCTCTCCCTCTCTTCTGTTGTTCTCAACCTCCTCTCTCTCTCCCTCTCTTCTGTTGTTCTCCCCCTCCTCTCTCTCTCCCTCTCTTCTGTTCTTCTCCCCCTCCTCTCTCACTCCCTCTCTTCTGTTGTTCTCACCCTCCTCTCTCTCTCCCTCTCTTCTGTTGTTCTCACCCTCCTCTCTCTCTCCCTCTCTTCTGTTGTTCTCACCCTCCTCTCTCTCTCCCTCTCTTCTGTTGTTCTCACCCTCCTCTCTCTCTCCCTCTCTTCTGTTGTTCTCACCCTCCTCTCTCTCTCCCTCTCTTCTGTTGTTCTCAACCTCCTCTCTCTCTCCCTCTCTTCTGTTGTTCTCCCCCTCCTCTCTCTCTCCCTCTCTTCTGTTCTTCTCCCCCTCCTCTCTCACTCCCTCTCTTCTGTTGTTCTCACCCTCCTCTCTCTCTCCCTCTTTTCTGTTGTTCTCACCCTCCTCTCTCTCTCCCTCTCTTCTGTTGTTCTCAACCTCCTCTCTCTCCCTCTCTTCTGTTGTTCTCACCCTCCTCTCTTTCTCCCTCTCTTCTGTTGTTCTCCCCCTCTTCTCTCTCTCCCTCTCTTCTGTTGTTCTCCCCCTCCTCTCTCACTCCCTCTCTTCTGTTGTTCTCACCCTCCTCTCTCTCTCCCTCTCTTCTGTTCTCACCCTCCTCTCTCTCCCTCTCTTCTGTTGTTCTCACCCTCCTCTCTCTCTCCCTCTCTTCTGTTGTTCTCACCCTCCTCTCTCTCCCTCTCTTCTGTTGTTCTCACCCTCCTCTCTCTCTCCCTCTCTTCTGTTGTTCTCACCCTCCTCTCTCTCTCCCTCTCTTCTGTTGTTCTCCCCCTCCTCTCTCTCCCCCTCTCTTCTGTTGTTCTCACCCTCCTCTCTCTCTCCCTCTCTTCTGTTGTTCTCACCCTCCTCTCTCTCTCCCTCTCTTCTGTTGTTCTCAACCTCCTCTCTCTCTCCCTCTCTTCTGTTGTTCTCCCCCTCCTCTCTCTCTCCCTCTCTTCTGTTCTTCTCCCCCTCCTCTCTCACTCCCTCTCTTCTGTTGTTCTCACCCTCCTCTCTCTCTCCCTCTCTTCTGTTGTTCTCACCCTCCTCTCTCTCTCCCTCTCTTCTGTTGTTCTCAACCTCCTCTCTCTCCCTCTCTTCTGTTGTTCTCACCCTCCTCTCTCTCTCCCTCTCTTCTGTTGTTCTCACCCTCCTCTCTCTCTCCCCCTCTCTTCTGTTGTTCTCACCCTCCTCTCTCTCGCCCTCTCTTCTGTTGTTCTCACCCTCCTCTCTCTCGCCCTCTCTTCTGTTGTTCTCACCCTCCTCTCTCCCCCTCTCTTCTGTTGTTCTCACCCTCCTCTCTCTCCCTCTCTTCTGTTGTTCTCACCCTCCTCTCTCTCCTCCTCTCTTCTGTTGTTCTCACCCTCCTCTCTCTCCCCCTCTCTTCTGTTGTTCTCACCCTCCTCTCTCTCTCCCTCTCTTCTGTTGTTCTCACCCTCCTCTCTCTCTCCCCCTCTCTTCTGTTGTTCTCACCCTCCTCTCTCTCGCCCTCTCTTCTGTTGTTCTCACCCTCCTCTCTCTCGCCCTCTCTTCTGTTGTTCTCACCCTCCTCTCTCCCCCTCTCTTCTGTTGTTCTCACCCTCCTCTCTCTCCCTCTCTTCTGTTGTTCTCACCCTCCTCTCTCTCCTCCTCTCTTCTGTTGTTCTCACCCTCCTCTCTCTCACCCTCTCTTCTGTTGTTCTCACCCTCCTCTCTCTCTCCCTCTCTTCTGTTCTCACCCTCCTCTCTCTCTCCCTCTCTTCTGTTGTTCTCACCCTCCTCTCTCTCTCCCTCTCTTTTGTTGTTCTCACCCTCCTCTCTCTCTCCCTCTCTTCTGTTGTTCTCACCCTCCTCTCTCTCTCCCTCTTCTGTTGTTCTCACCCTCCTCTCTCTCTCCCTCTCTTCTGTTGTTCTCACCCTCCTCTCTCTCTCCCTCTCTTCTGTTGTTCTCACCCTCCTCTCTCTCTCCCTCTCTTCTGTTGTTCTCACCCTCCTCTCTCTCTCCCTCTCTTCTGTTGTTCTCAACCTCCTCTCTCTCTCCCTCTCTTCTGTTGTTCTCCCCCTCCTCTCTCTCTCCCTCTCTTCTGTTCTTCTCCCCCTCCTCTCTCACTCCCTCTCTTCTGTTGTTCTCACCCTCCTCTCTCTCTCCCTCTCTTCTGTTGTTCTCACCCTCCTCTCTCTCTCCCTCTCTTCTGTTGTTCTCAACCTCCTCTCTCTCCCTCTCTTCTGTTGTTCTCACCCTCCTCTCTTTCTCCCTCTCTTCTGTTGTTCTCCCCCTCTTCTCTCTCTCCCTCTCTTCTGTTGTTCTCCCCCTCCTCTCTCACTCCCTCTCTTCTGTTGTTCTCACCCTCCTCTCTCTCTCCCTCTCTTCTGTTGTTCTCACCCTCCTCTCTCTCCCTCTCTTCTGTTCTCACCCTCCTCTCTCTCCCTCTCTTCTGTTGTTCTCACCCTCCTCTCTCTCTCCCTCTCTTCTGTTGTTCTCACCCTCCTCTCTCTCGCCCTCTCTTCTGTTGTTCTCACCCTCCTCTCTCTCGCCCTCTCTTCTGTTGTTCTCACCCTCCTCTCTCCCCCTCTCTTCTGTTGTTCTCACCCTCCTCTCTCTCCCTCTCTTCTGTTGTTCTCACCCTCCTCTCTCTCCTCCTCTCTTCTGTTGTTCTCACCCTCCTCTCTCTCCCCCTCTCTTCTGTTGTTCTCACCCTCCTCTCTCTCTCCCTCTCTTCTGTTCTCACCCTCCTCTCTCTCTCCCTCTCTTCTGTTGTTCTCACCCTCCTCTCTCTCTCCCTCTCTTTTGTTGTTCTCACCCTCCTCTCTCTCTCCCTCTCTTCTGTTGTTCTCACCCTCCTCTCTCTCTCCCTCTTCTGTTGTTCTCACCCTCCTCTCTCTCTCCCTCTCTTCTGTTGTTCTCACCCTCCTCTCTCTCTCCCTCTCTTCTGTTGTTCTCACCCTCCTCTCTCTCTCCCTCTCTTCTGTTGTTCTCACCCTCCTCTCTCTCTCCCTCTCTTCTGTTGTTCTCAACCTCCTCTCTCTCTCCCTCTCTTCTGTTGTTCTCCCCCTCCTCTCTCTCTCCCTCTCTTCTGTTCTTCTCCCCCTCCTCTCTCACTCCCTCTCTTCTGTTGTTCTCACCCTCCTCTCTCTCTCCCTCTCTTCTGTTGTTCTCACCCTCCTCTCTCTCTCCCTCTCTTCTGTTGTTCTCAACCTCCTCTCTCTCCCTCTCTTCTGTTGTTCTCACCCTCCTCTCTTTCTCCCTCTCTTCTGTTGTTCTCCCCCTCTTCTCTCTCTCCCTCTCTTCTGTTGTTCTCCCCCTCCTCTCTCACTCCCTCTCTTCTGTTGTTCTCACCCTCCTCTCTCTCTCCCTCTCTTCTGTTGTTCTCACCCTCCTCTCTCTCCCTCTCTTCTGTTCTCACCCTCCTCTCTCTCCCTCTCTTCTGTTGTTCTCACCCTCCTCTCTCTCTCCCTCTCTTCTGTTGTTCTCACCCTCCTCTCTCTCCCTCTCTTCTGTTGTTCTCACCCTCCTCTCTCTCTCCCTCTCTTCTGTTGTTCTCACCCTCCTCTCTCTCTCCCTCTCTTCTGTTGTTCTCCCCCTCCTCTCTCTCCCCCTCTCTTCTGTTGTTCTCACCCTCCTCTCTCTCTCCCTCTCTTCTGTTGTTCTCACCCTCCTCTCTCTCTCCCTCTCTTCTGTTGTTCTCAACCTCCTCTCTCTCTCCCTCTCTTCTGTTGTTCTCCCCCTCCTCTCTCTCTCCCTCTCTTCTGTTCTTCTCCCCCTCCTCTCTCACTCCCTCTCTTCTGTTGTTCTCACCCTCCTCTCTCTCTCCCTCTCTTCTGTTGTTCTCACCCTCCTCTCTCTCTCCCTCTCTTCTGTTGTTCTCAACCTCCTCTCTCTCCCTCTCTTCTGTTGTTCTCACCCTCCTCTCTTTCTCCCTCTCTTCTGTTGTTCTCCCCCTCTTCTCTCTCTCCCTCTCTTCTGTTGTTCTCCCCCTCCTCTCTCACTCCCTCTCTTCTGTTGTTCTCACCCTCCTCTCTCTCTCCCTCTCTTCTGTTGTTCTCACCCTCCTCTCTCTCCCTCTCTTCTGTTCTCACCCTCCTCTCTCTCCCTCTCTTCTGTTGTTCTCACCCTCCTCTCTCTCTCCCTCTCTTCTGTTGTTCTCACCCTCCTCTCTCTCCCTCTCTTCTGTTGTTCTCACCCTCCTCTCTCTCTCCCTCTCTTCTGTTGTTCTCACCCTCCTCTCTCTCTCCCTCTCTTCTGTTGTTCTCCCCCTCCTCTCTCTCCCCCTCTCTTCTGTTGTTCTCACCCTCCTCTCTCTCTCCCTCTCTTTTGTTGAGTGGATACAGTCTATACGTATTCCATTTCCTTCCCTGCACTCGATAGAGAGCAACGGCAGAAGAAAGGAATAGAGTGTTTGTGATTTCTGCTAACGTCCTCCTGCCGTCCACAATACAAACAGGACGATAATACCAGTCTCAGTTTGTAATACCAGTCTCAGTGTGTAATACCAGTCTGTAATACCAGTCTCAGTGTGTAATACCAGTCTCAGTGTGTAATACCAGTCTCAGTGTGTAATACCAGTATGTGTGTAATACCAGTCTGTGTGTAATACCAGTCTGTGTGTAATACCAGTCTCAGTGTGTAATACCAGTCTCAGTTTGTAATACCAGTCTCAGTGTGTAATACCAGTCTCAGTGTGTAATACCAGTCTGTGTGTAATACCAGTCTGTGTGTAATACCAGTCTCAGTGTGTAATACCAGTCTCAGTGTGTAATACCAGTCTCAGTGTGTAATACCAGTCTCAGTGTGTAATACCAGTCTCAGTATGTAATACCAGTCTCAGTGTGTAATACCAGTCTCAGTGTGTAATACCAGTCTCAGTGTGTAATACCAGTCTCAGTGTGTAATACCAGTCTCAGTGTGTAATACCAGTCTCAGTTTGTAATACCAGTCTCAGTATGTAATACCAGTCTCAGTGTGTAATACCAGTCTCAGTGTGTAATACTAGTCTCAGTATAATACCAGTCTCAGTGTGTAATACCAGTCTCAGTATAATACCAGTCTCAGTATGTAATACCAGTCTCAGTGTGTAATACCAGTCTCAGTGTGCAATACCAGTCTCAGTGTGTAATACCAGTCTGTGTAATACCAGTCTGTGTAATACCAGTCTCAGTATGTAATACCAGTCTCAGTATAATACCAGTCTCAGTGTAATACCAGTCTCAGTATAATACCAGTCTCAGTATAATACCAGTCTCAGTATGTAATACCAGTCTCAGTGTAATACCAGTCTCAGTGTAATACCAGTCTCAGTATAATACCAGTCTCAGTTTGTAATACCAGTCTCAGTGTGTAATACCAGTCTGTGTAATACCAGTCTCAGTGTAATACCAGTCACAGTGTGTAATACCAGTCTCAGTGTGTAATACCAGTCTCAGTATGTAATACCTGTCTCAGTATAATACCAGTCTCAGTGTGTAATACCAGTCTCAGTGTGTAATACCAGTCTCAGTGTAATACCAGTCTCAGTGTAATACCAGTCGCAGTGTGTAATACCAGTCTCAGTGTGTAATACCAGTCTCAGTATAATACCAGTCTCAGTATGTAATACCAGTCTCAGTGTGTAATACCAGTCTCAGTGTGTAATACCAGTCTCAGTATGTAATACCAGTCTCAGTGTGTAATACCAGTCTCAGTGTGTAATACCAGTCTCAGTATGTAATACCAGTCTCTGTGTAATACCAGTCTCAGTGTGTAATACCAGTCTCAGTGTGTAATACCAGTCTCAGTGTGTAATACCAGTCTCAGTGTAATACCAGTCTCAGTGTGTAATACCAGTCTCAGTATAATACCAGTCTCAGTATGTAATACCAGTCTCAGTGTGTAATACCAGTATTAATGTGTAATACCAGTCTCAGTGTGTAATACCAGTCTCAGTATAATACCAGTCTCAGTATGTAATACCAGTCTCAGTTTGTAATACCAGTCTCAGTGTGTAATACCAGTCTCAGTGTGCAATACCAGTCTCAGTGTGTAATACCAGTCTCAGTGTGTAATACCAGTCTCAGTGTGTAATACCAGTCTCAGTGTGTAATACCAGTCTCAGTATGTAATACCAGTCTCAGTGTGTAATACCAGTCTCAGTGTGTAATACCAGTCTCAGTGTGTAATACCAGTCTCAGTGTGTAATACTAGTCTCAGTATAATACCAGTCTCAGTATGTAATACCAGTCTCAGTGTGTAATACCAGTCTCAGTGTGTAATACCAGTCTCAGTGTGTAATACCAGTCTCAGTGTGTAATACCAGTCTCAGTGTGTAATACCAGTCTCAGTTTGTAATACCAGTCTCAGTGTGTAATACCAGTCTCAGTGTGTAATACCAGTCTCAGTATGTAATACCAGTCTCAGTGTGTAATACCAGTCTCAGTGTGTAATACCAGTCTCAGTGTGTAATACCAGTCTCAGTGTGTAATACCAGTCTCAGTATGTAATACCAGTCTCAGTATGTAATACCAGTCTCTGTATAAGTCTCTCTCTCTCTCTATCTCTCTCTGTTCTCTCTGTTCTCTCTCTCTCTCTCTCCCTCTTTCTATGCTCTCTCTCTCCTCGGTCCCTTTGATAAGTGCTGTTATGGCTGATGTTGCTGTCACCCAGCCAGTTAAAACAGCACCAGCTCCTTTGTTGTGCAGGGGAACCGGGGAGCGGCAGAGTGTGACCCCTCTTAACCCTTCAGAGAACCATGTCACTGCCCACAAATAAACTCCATTACATCAGTTCAAATCAGCTTCTATTGCTTCTGTTGTCTGACCTGCTGCTGTCGTCTGACCTGCTGTTGTCTGACCTGCTGCTGTCGTCTGGCCTGCTGCTGTCGTCTGGCCTGCTGCTGTCGTCTGACCTGCTGCTGTTGTCTGACCTGCTGCTGTCGTCTGACCTGCTCCTGTTGTCTGACCTGCTGCTGTTGTCTAGCCTGCTGCTGTTGTTTGACCTGCTGCTGTCGTCTGACCTGCTGCTGCCGTCTGACCTGCTGTTGTCTGACCTGCTGCTGTTGTCTGACCTGCTGCTGTTGTCTGACCTGCTGCTGTTGTCTGACCTGCTGCTGTCGTCTGACCTGCTGCTGTCGTCTGACCTGTTGTTGTCTAGCCTGCTGCTGTTGTTTGACCTGCTGCTGTTGTTTGACCTGCTGCTGCCGTCTGACCTGCTGCTGTCGTTTGACCTGCTGCTGTTGTCTGACCTGCTGCTGTTGTCTGACCTGCTGCTGTTGTCTGACCTGCTGCTGTTGTCTGACCTGCTGCTGTTGTCTGACCTGCTGCTGTTGCCTGACCTGCTGCTGTTGCCTGACCTGCTGCTGTTGTTTGACCTGCTGCTGTTGTTTGACCTGATGCTGTTGTTTGACCTGCTGCTGTTGTCTGACCTGCTGCTGTTGTTTGACCTGCTGCTGTTTGACCTGCTTCTGTTGTCTGACCTGCTGCTGTTGTCTAACCTGCTGCTGCCGTCTGGCCCTCTTGTTTCACCTGGCTGCTGTTGTTTGACCTGCTGTTGTCTGACCTGCTGCTGTTGTCTGACCTGCTGCTGTTGTCTGACCTGCTGCTGTTGCCTGACCTGCTGCTGTTGCCTGACCTGCTGCTGTTGTTTGACCTGCTGCTGTTGTCTGACCTGCTGCTGTTGTCTGACCTGCTGCTGTTGCCTGACCTGCTGCTGTTGCCTGACCTGCTGCTGTTGCCTGACCTGCTGCTGTTGTTTGACCTGCTGCTGTTGTCTGACCTGCTGCTGTTGTTTGACCTGCTGCTGTTTGACCTGCTTCTGTTGTCTGACCTGCTGCAGCCGTCTGGCCCTCTTGTTTCACCTGGCTGCTGTTGTTTGACCTGCTGTTGTCTGACCTGCTGCTGTTGTCTGACCTGCTGCTGTTGTCTGACCTGCTGCTGTTGTCTGACCTGCTGCTGTTGCCTGACCTGCTGCTGTTGTTTGACCTGCTGCTGTTGTTTGACCTGCTGCTGTTGTTTGACCTGCTGCTGTTGTCTGACCTGCTGCTGTTGTTTGACCTGCTGCCGTTTGACCTGCTTCTGTTGTCTGACCTGCTGCTGCCGTCTGGCCCTCTTGTTTCACCTGGCCCGCTGCTGTCGCCTGGCCCGCTTCTGTTGCCTGGCCCTCTTGTGTCGCCTGGCCCTCTTGTGTCGCCTGGCCTTGTGTCGCCTGGCCCTCTTGTGTCGCCTGGCCCTCTTGTGTCGCCTGGCCCTCTTGTGTCGCCTGGCCCTCATCTGTCGCCTGGCCCTCTTCTGTCGCCTGGCCCGCTTCTGTCGCCTGGCCCTCTTCTGTCGTCTGGCCCGCTTCTGTCGCCTGGCCCTCTCCTGTCGCCTGGCCCTCTTCTGTCTCCTGGCCCGTTGCTGTCTCCTGGCCCGCTTCTGTCTCCTGGCCCGCTGCTGTCGTCTGGCCCGCTTCTGTTGCCTGGCCCTCTTGTGTCGCCTGGCCCTCTTCTGTCGTCTGGCCCGCTTCTGTCGCCTGGCCCTCTTCTGTCGCCTGGCCCGTTGCTGTCTCCTGGCCCACTTCTGTCTCCTGGCCCGTTGCTGTCTCCTGGCCCGCTGCTGTCTCCTGGCCCACTTCTGTCTCCTGGCCCGCTTCTGTCTCCTGGCCCGCTTCTGTCTCCTGGCCTGCCGCCACAGAAAAGACCACTGTATTTATTTATGAAGGAGAGAGAGAAATAGACGGGTGGGGGGAGAAGGAGTGAGTGAGAGAGAGGAGGAGAAAGAGAAAGCCAGGGAGAGAGAGGATGAGGGAGAGAGGTGGTGGTGAGGGAGAGGGAAGGAGGGAGAGGGGAGGAGAAAGGGAGAGAGGTGGTGGTAGGGGAGAGGGGAGGAGAAAGGGAGAGAGGTGGTGAGAGGGGAGGAGAAAGGGAGAGAGGTGGTGGTAGGGGAGAGGGGAGGAGAAAGGGAGAGAGGTGGTGTTAGGGGAGAGGGGAATGAGTGCGAGAGCCAGGGAGAGAGAGAGAGGAGGGAGAGAGATGGTGGTGGGGGAGAGGGGAGGAGAAAGCGAGAGAGGTGGTGGTGGGGGAGAGGGGAAGGAGTGAGAGAGAGTTAATCCCAGAGTGTTATCTATCTGGTGGTGTCTGGATGTGAAACCCCTCGGCAGAGTGTGTTTTCTCCTTGCCCCCTCACACACACACACACACACACACACACACACACACACACACACACACACGTGCACATTTTGTTTCCTCAGCAGCCGCCGCATGAAGGACACTATGCTTACAGACAGGAGAGTAGTACTCTCTCTCTCTGGTCCATCTCTCCCTTTCTCTCTCTGTCACCCTCCCTGTCACCCTCTCTCTGTCCGTGTCTCTCTATGGTCCATCTCTCCCTTTCTATCTCTGTCACCCTCTCTCTCTCTGGTCCATCTCTCCCTTTCTCTCTCTGTCACCCTCTCTCTCTCTGGTCCATCTCTCCTTTTCTCTCTCTGTCACCCTCTCTCTGTCACCCTCTCTCTGTCATCCTCTCTCTCTCTGGTCCATCTCTCCCTTTCTCTCTCTGTCACCCTCTCTCTGTCACCCTCTCTCTGTCCGTGTCCATCTCTCCCTCTCTCTCTCTGGTCCATCTCTCCCTTATCTCTCTGTCACCCTCTCTCTGTCCGTGTCACTCTCTCCCTTTCTCTCTCTGTCACCCTCTCTCTGTCACCCTCTCTCTCTCTGGTCCATCTCTCCCTTTCTCTCACCACTTCCTAACACTATATAGACAGGTCGTGATATTCCCTGTTTAATAACACTATAGACAGGTCATGATATTCCCTGTTTAATAACACTATAGACAGGTCATGATATTCCCTGTTTAATAACACTATAGACAGGTCATGATATTCCCTGTTTAATAACACTATAGACAGGTTGTGATATTCCCTGTTTAATAACTCTATAGACAGGTCATGATATTCCCTGTTTAATAACACTATAGACAGGTTGTGATATTCCCTGTTGAATAACTCTATAGACAGGTCGTGATATTCCCTGTTTAATAACACTATAGACAGGTCATGATATTCCCTGTACATCCTGAGACTTGATGTGTTACATGGTTTTACAGTAGGTGTGAGATCGTCCTCTCTCCCCTGTGAGATGGTTGTCTGCTATGAGAGAGAGAGAGCGATGTTGGCCTTTACAACATGGCTGTATG
Source organism: Oncorhynchus clarkii lewisi (assembly GCF_045791955.1). Classification (NCBI taxonomy): domain Eukaryota; kingdom Metazoa; phylum Chordata; class Actinopteri; order Salmoniformes; family Salmonidae; genus Oncorhynchus; species Oncorhynchus clarkii. The sequence continues at coordinate 84,047,749 of NC_092147.1, read as the reverse complement.
TTGTGGTTTCTCTTTGTTAGATTTGTCACAAATAAAATCTGTCTGTCTGTCTGTCTGTCTCTGTCTGTCTGTCTGTCTGTCTGTCTGTCTGTCTGTCTGTCTGTCTGTCTGTCTGTGTATCTGTCTGTCTGTGTATCTGTATCTGTATCTGTCTCTGTCTGTCTGTCTGTCTGTCTGTCTGTCTGTCTGTCTGTCTGTCTGTCTGTCTGTCTGTGTTTGTCTCAGTGACGAGGACATGCAGAGCCTGGCCAGCCTGATGAGTATGAAGCAGGCTGATATCGGCAACCTGGATGACTTTGAGGAGGAGGACGAGGAGAATGAGGAGAACAGGGCCAACCAGGAGGAGAAGGCTGCTAAGATCACAGGTGAGAGGTTACACACACACACCTCTATTTGTTAAGGAGGCCAGAAGAAGCTGCTGAGATCACAGACGAAATGCAGCAAATCTCACCCTCCATTGTAAAAGGTCGTCTGACCTCCGTGAGACTTCCTGCTTCCATAAGGGTATTTTTAAAGAGCGTTTTGTCATCAGAAGACCACGTGGGCATGTAGTACCACGTGGGCATGTTGTGGCCACATGGTGGTGTTGTGGCCACATGGCGTTGTAGCCACATGGTGTTATTGTAGCCACATGGTGTTGTTGTGGCCACATGGTGTTGTTGTGGCCACATGGTGTTGTTGTGGCCACATGGTGTTGGTGTTGTGGCCACATGATGGTGTTGTGGCCACATGGTGGTGTTGTGGCCACATGGTGGTGTTGTAGCCACATGGTGGTGTTGTAGCCACATGGTGGTGTTGTAGCCACATGGTGTTGTTGTAGCCACATGGTGTTGTTGTGGCCACATGGTGTTGTTGTGGCCACATGGTGTTGTTGTGGCCACATGGTTGTGTTGTGGCATTATGGGTGTATGGGATGTGTTCGTGTGTTTGGGTGTATGGGATGTGTTCCTGTTTATGGGTGTATGGGATGTGTTAATGTTTATGGGTGTATGGAATGTGTTTATGGGATGTGTTTGGGTGTATGGGATGTGTTAATGTTTATGTGTGTATGGGATGTGTTTATGGCATGTGTGTATGGGATGTGTGTATGGGATGTGTTTATGTTTATGGGTGTATGGGATGTGTTTATGGCATGTGTTTGTGTTTGGGTGTATGGGATGTGTTAATGTTTATGTGTGTATGGGATGTGTTTATGGGATGTGTTTATGGCATGTGTGTATGGGATGTGTTTATGGGTGTATGGGATGTGTTTATGTTTATGGGTGTATGGGATGTGTTTATGGGTGTATGGGATGTGTTTATGTTTATGGGTGTATGGGATGTGTTTATGGGTGTATGGGATGTGTTTATGTTTATGGGTGTATGGGATGTGTTTATGTTTATGGGTGTATGGGATGTGTGTATGCGATGTGTTTATGTTTATGGGTGTATGGGATGTGTTTATGTTTATGGGTGTATGGGATGTGTTTATGTTTATGGGTGTATGGGATGTGTGTATGCGATGTGTTTATGTTTATGGGTGTATGGGATGTGTTTATGTTTATGTGTGTATGGGATGTGTTTATGTTTATGGGTGTATGGGATGTGTTTATGTGTATGTGTGTATGGGATGTGTTTATGGGTGTATGGGATGTGTTTATGTTTATGGGTGTATGGGATGTGTTTATGTTTATGGGTGTATGGGATGTGTTTATGTTTATGTGTGTATGGGATGTGTTTATGTTTATGGGTGTATGGGATGTGTTTATGTTTATGGGTGTATGGGATGTGTTTATGTTTATGTGTGTATGGGATGTGTTTATGTTTATGTGTGTATGGGATGTGTTTATGGGTGTATGGGATGTGTTTATGGGTGTATGGGATGTGTTTATGTTTATGGGTGTATGGGATGTGTTTATGTTTATGGGTGTATGGGATGTGTTTATGTTTATGTGTGTATGGGATGTGTTTATGTTTATGTGTGTATGGGATGTGTTTATGGGTGTATGGGATGTGTTTATGGGTGTATGGGATGTGTTTATGGGTGTATGGGATGTGTTTATGTTTATGGGTGTATGGGATGTGTTTATGTTTATGGGTGTATGGGATGTGTTTATGGGTGTATGGGATGTGTTTATGGGTGTATGGGATGTGTTTATGGGTGTATGGGATGTGTTTATGGGTGTATGGGATGTGTTTATGGGTGTATGGGATGTGTTTATATTTATGGGTGTTGCAGTTTTTTCCATGACTTTTTATTTTTTCCATCACACGTTCTCTTCTGTGCGCTCCCTCTCTCCATCCAGCTCCCTCTCTCCATCCATCTCCCTCTCTCTCTCCATCCCTCTCTCTCTCCCCCCATCTCTCTCTCCCCATCTCTCTCTCTCTCTCTCCCCATCTCTCTCTCTCTCTCTCCATCCTTCTCTCTCTCTCCATCCCTCTCTCTCTCTCCCTCTCTCTCTCTCCCTCTCTCTCCCTCCACCCCTCTCTCTCTCTCTCTCCATCCCTCTCTCTCTCCCTCCATCCTTCTCTCTCTCTCTCTCTCCATCCCTCTCTCTCTCTCCCTCTCTCTCCCTCCACCCCTCTCTCTCTCTCTCTCCATCCCTCTCTCTCTCTCCCTCCATCCCTCTCTCTCTCTCATCCCTCTCCCTCTCTCTCCATCCCTCTCTCCCTCCAACCCTCCATCTATCCGTTTATACTCCAGATCACACTGTGACTAATGAATGGGAGCTGCTGTGTTCAGCTTTGCTTGCACTGACTTCACAAAGCGTAGGCTCTTTACATTAAACTGTGTGTTTCTCCTCTTCCTCTTCCTCTCCGCACAACGTACATAAATATACATTGGGTGCCTATAGCTGCGCGCCACTGGTCATATGCATACGGGCGTAAGTCTTTGTCATAGTGGCGGTTGTACTATCTGTAGTCAACCCTCATTGTCATTCCCTTAGTCCAGCGTTTCCCAAACTCGGTCCTGGGGACACCAAGGGGTGCAGGTTTTGGTTTTAGCCCCTAACACTACACAGCTGATTCAAATAATCAACTAATCATCAAGCTTAAATTATTAGAATCAGCTGTGTCATGTTAGGGGCCTTCCCGAGGACTGAGTTTGGGAAACACTGCCTTAGTCCCTAGGTTGTACATATCAAAGGTTAAGACAAGAGGATTGTAGTATCCCACAACTCTTTGCAAAAATGCTGAAGAATTCTAAACAATGGGTCCAGCGATGCTAGTTAGTATCGGCGCTAGTCCCATTAATATGAAAAAAAAATTAAAAAGCTTTCTTGTGGAATTATTTTTATTCTAACCTGGGTATTTTCAACCTAGATCAGTTCCAGGATGCTAGCTAGCCTAGCTAGTAATAGATGCGGTAGCATAGTGCTAGTATGACTAACTATAGATGCTAGTTAGCCTAGCTAATAATTTGTAGCGGCAGATGCGGTAGCATAGTGCTAGCATGACTAACTATAGATGCTAGTTAGCCTAGCTAGTCATTTGTAGCTGCAGATGCGGTAGCATAGTGCTAGCATGACTAACTATAGATGCTAGTTAGCCTAGCTAGTCATTTGTAGTGGCAGATGTGGTAGCATAGTGCTAGCATGACTAACTATAGATGCTAGTTAGCCTAGCTAGTCATTTGTAGTGGCAGATGCGGTAGCATAGTGCTAGCATGACTAACTATAGATGCTAGTTAGCCTAGCTAGTCATTTGTAGTGGCAGATGCAGTAGCATAGTGCTAGCATGACTAACTATAGATGCTAGTTGGTAGCTGCAGTTGTCAGCAAATATACACTTTGGACAGTGCAGCATTTTGGTTTTGAGATCAAATTATTCATATGATTGGACAGTACAGAATGTCGTCTTTTTAAAGAAGGTTATTTTCATTTACACTACCGGTCCAAGGTTTTAGAACACCTACTCATTCAATGGTTTTTCTGTATTTTTTACAATTTTCTACATTGTAGAATAATAGTCAAGACATCAAAACTATGAAATAACACATATTGAATCCTGTAGTAACCAAAAAAGTGTTAACCAAATCTAAAATATATGTTATATTTCAGATTCTTCAAATAGCCACCCTTTGCCTTCATGACAGCTTTGCACGCTCTTGGCATTCTCTCAACCAGCTTCACCTGGAATGCTTTTGGCTACTTTTCACCAGTAGTGTATATATTTTTATTTATTTAAATGTAACCTTTATTTAACTAGGTAAGTCAGCTAAGAATAAATTATTGTATATCTGGTTTAGAAATGAAAGCACTATATATCTAGTCCCCCCTGCAGATGCCGCTACTGTCTATGAATGTATGTGTGCTTTTAGACTTTACAAATGTGCTGAATAAAAATAGAAACGCAACAAATTGTTCGTCCCATGTTTCATGAGTTGAAATAAAAGATCCCAGAAATGTTCCATACGCACAAAAAGCTTATTTCTCTTTATTTTGTGCACAAATTTGTTTGCAATCCTGTTAGTGAGCGTTTCTCATTTGCCAAGATAATTAATCCGCCTGACGTGTGGCATATCAAGAAGCTGATTAAACAGCCTTATCATTGCATAGGTGCACCTTGTGCTGGGGGCAATAAAAGGCCACTCTAAAAAAATATGCTGTTTTGTCACAGAACACAATGTCTCAAGTTTTGCTGGAGCGTACAGTTGGCATGCTGACTGTAGGAATGTCCACCAGAGCTGTTACCAGAGAATTGAATGTTCATTTTTCTACCATAAGCCGCCTCCAACGTTGTTTTAGAGAATTTGGAAGTATGTCCAACCGGCCTTACGACCACAGACCACGTGTAACCACGCCAGCCCAGGACCTCCACATCCGGCTTCTTCACCTCAGCAGGATCGTCTGAGACCAGCCACCCGGACAACTGATGAAACTGAGGGGTGTTTCTCCCTGTAATAAATCCCTTTTGTGGGGGAAAAACCTCATTCTGATTGGCTGCGCCCCCCTGCCCAGTCATGTGAAATCCATAGATTAGGGCCTATTGAATTCATATCAGTTGACTGATTCCCTTATATGACCTTTAACTCAGTGAAACCGTGGAAGTTGTTGCTTGTAGTGTTTTTATAGACGTGTGTATTAGCTGTGCTAGCAAGGCAAAGTAAACAGGGTTTTATTAGTGTCGATGCATTCTCTTATTCTTAACATGTACAGTATGTGCTAACAATGACTTGGTGAATATATATGTGCTCCCTTCTACATATGGCTAGGTATATTCAATATCAAACACACACACGCACACACACACACACACACACACACACACACACACACGAGTCTGTGAACATATGTGCTCTCTAACACACACACACACACACACACACACACACACACACACACACACACACACACACACACGAGTCTGTGAATATATGTGCTCTCTTGCCTTCCACATATATGTGCTCTCTAACACACACACACACACACACACACACACACACACACACGAGTCTGTGAATATATGTGCTCTCTTGCCTTCTACATATATGTGCTATCTAACACACACACACACACACACACACACACACACACACACGAGTCTGTGAACATATGTGCTCTCTTGCCTTCCACATATATGTGCTCTCTAACACACACACACACACACACACACACACACACACACACACACACACGAGTCTGTGAATATATGTGCTCTCTTGCCTTCTACATATATGTGCTATCTAACACACACACACACACACACACACACACACACACACACACACACGGGTCTGTGAATATATGTTGTCTCTAAGCCCCAGCGTTGCTACCAAAGCTAACACAACTATGTTCTGTCATATACAGGTAACTGCCAAAAGAATGGAAACACTATAAGGGATACAAAGTATATTGAAAACGGGTGCTTCCGCACAGGTGTGGTTCCTGAGTTAATTAATCAATTAACATCCCATTATGTATAAAAATGCTGAGCAGGTCATTATTTTGTCTATCTTGGCTATGTCCCCATAGGATGACAACGCCCCCATCCACAGGACGCGAGTGGTCACTGAATGGTTTGAAGAGCATGAAAACGCTGTTGACTAAATGCCATGGCCGTCCAAGTCACCAGATCTCAACCCAAATTGAACACTTGTAGGAGATTCTGGGGCGCCGCCTGAGACGGTGTTCTCCAACACCATTTGGCAAAACACCACATGATGTAATTCCTCGTGGAATAATGGTGTTGCCATTCCTCTATAGTTCCAGACGCTTGTAGAGTCTAATGCCAAGGCACGTTGAGGCTGTTCTGGCTCCTGGTGGCCCAACGCCCTGTTAAGACACTATGTTGGTGTTTCCTTTATTTTGACAGTTACTTGTATATGTGCTCTCTTAGGTACCACATTAATGTAAATGCTAACACACATATAACACCTCTGAATATATGTACTCTCTTAGGCTTCAACATATATGATATTCTACTACCTAACACACATATAACCTCTGAATATATGTACTCTCTTAGGCTTCAACATATATGATATTCTACTACCTAACACACATATAACCAACCTCTGAATATATGTACTCTCTTAGGCTTCAACATATATGATATTCTACTACCTAACACACATATAACCTCTGAATATATGTACTCTCTTAGGCTTCAACATATATGATATTCTACTACCTAACACACATATAACCTCTGAATATATGTGTGTATTGTATGTTCTCTCTCTGCTCACTGCTCTCCTCCCTTCCTGCTCTCCTCCCTTCCTGCTCTCCTCCCTTCCTGCTCTCTGGCCTGGTTGTTTTCAGAGATGGTAAACCAGCTCAATGCTCTCAGCTGCTTAGCCGGAGACCCTGAGGACTACTTCCTAAAGCTGGCTAGTAAAAGGCCAAGCAGCGCTCGGTCTCCCTCCCAAGGTCTTTCTGTTTTCAACTTTCAACCTTTTCCTTTTTCTTTCTCACTCGTTCTGTCGTTCTGTTGTTCTGTCCTGTTTTGTCTTGTTCTTTCTAACTCTCGTTTCTCTCTCTACTGCCCTAGCTCTCTCTCTCTCTCTACTGCCATAGCTCTCTCTCTACTGCCCTAGCTCTCTCTCTCTACTGCCCTAGCTCTCTCTCTCTACTGCCCTAGCTCTCTCTCTCTACTGCCCTAGCTCTCTCTCTACTGCCCTAGCTCTCTCTCTCTACTGCCCTAGCTCTCTCTCTCTCTACTGCCCTAGCTCTCTCTCTACTGCCCTAGCTCTCTCTCTCTCTCTACTGCCCTAGCTCTCTCTCTCTCTCTACTGCCCTAGCTCTCTCTCTCTACTGCCCTAGCTCTCTCTCTCTACTGCCCTAGCTCTCTCTCTCTCTCCTGCCCTAGCTCTCGCTCTACTGCCCTAGCTCTCTCTCTCTCTACTGCCCTAGCTCTCTCTCTCTCTCTACTGCCCTAGCTCTCTCTCTCTCTACTGCCCTAGCTCTCTCTCTCTCGCTACTGCCCTAGCTCTCTCTCTCTCTACTGCCCTAGCTCTCTCTCTCTCTACTGCCCTAGCTCTCTCTCTCTACTGCCCTAGCTCTCTCTCTCTCTACTGCCCTAGCTCTCTCTCTCTCTACTGCCCTAGCTCTCTCTCTACTGCCCTAGCTCTCTCTTTCTACTGCCCAAACTCTCTCTCTTTCTAGTGCCCTAGCTCTCTCTCTCTACTGCCCTAGCTCTCTCTCTCTACTGCCCTAGCTCTCTCTCTCTACTGCCCTAGCTCTCTCTCTACTGCCCTAGCTCTCTCTCTCTACTGCCCTAGCTCTCTCTCTCTACTGCCCTAGCTCTCTCTCTCTACTGCCCTAGCTCTCTCTCTCTACTGCCCTAGCTCTCTCTCTCCTGCCCTAGCTCTCTCTCTACTGCCCTAGCTCTCTCTCTTTCTAATGCCCTAGTTCTCTCTGTCTACTGCCCTAGCTCTCTCTCTCTCCTGCCCTAGCTCTCTCTCTTTCTACTGCCCTAGTTCTCTGTCTACTGCCCTAGATCTCTCTCCAGCCCTAGCGCTCTCTCTTTCTACTGCCCTAGTTCTCTGTCTACTGCCCTAGCTCTCTCTCCAGCCCTAGCGCTCTCTCTTTCTACTGCCCTAGTTCTCTCTACTGCCCTAGCTCTCTCTCTTTCTACTGCCCAAGCTCTCTCTCCTGCCCTAGATCTCTCTATTTCTATTGCCCTAGCTCTCTCTCCAGCCCTAGCTCTCTCTCTTTCTACTGCCCTAGTTCTCTCTACTGCCCTAGCTCTCTCTCTACTGCCCTAGCTCTCTCTCTACTGCCCTAGCTCTCTCTCTTTCTACTGCCCTAGCTCTCTCTTTCTACTGCCCTAGTTCTCGCTCTCTCTTCTGCCCTAGTTCTCTCTGTCTACTGCCCTAGTTCTCTCTGTCTACTGCCCTAGTTCTCTCTCCTGCCCTAGCTCTCTCTCTTTCTACTGCCCTAGCTCTCTCTCTCTACTGCCCTAGCTCTCTCTCTTTCTACTGCCCTAGCTCTCTCTCTTTCTACTGCCCTAGCTCTCTCTCTTTCTACTGCCCTAGCTCTCTTCCTACTGCCCTAGCTCTCTCTCTACTGCCCTAGCTCTCTCTCTTTCTACTGCCCTAGCTCTCTCTTTCTACTGCCCTAGCTCTCTCTTTCTACTGCCCTAGTTCTCACTCTCTCTTCTGCCCTAGCTCTCTCTCTCTCTACGGCCCTAGCTCTCTCTCTTTCTACTGCCCTAACTCTCTCTCTTTCTACTGCACTAGTTCCCTCTCTCTCTACTGCCCTAGCTCTCGCTCTCTCTTTTGCCCTAGTTCTCTCTGTCTACTGCCCTAGCTCTCTCTCCTGCCCTAGCTCTCTCTCTTTCTACTGCCCTAGCTCTCTCTCTTTCTACTGCCCTAGTTCCCTCTCTCTCTTCTGCCATAGTTCTCTGTCTACTTCCCTAGCTCTCTCTCCTGCCCTAGCTCTCTCTCCTGCTCTAGCTCTCTCTTCTGCCCTAGCTCTCTCTCCTTCTACTGCCCTAGTTCTCTCTCTCTCTCCTGCTCTAGCTCTCTCTCTCTCCTGCCCTAGCTCTCTCTCTCTCCCTCTCTGTACCATTGGTGATGTAGTCGTGTTGTCTGGTGTTCTCGTGTTGCACTTCTGATTACGTTTAGTACATTGGTTGGTTTTCATTGGCTGGTTTTCTGTCCTTTTCAGTTTGCCCTCCTGGTGTCCAAGCCCCCGAACCCTGAATCTCCCCCTTTTGTCTGCAATTTGTAGTGAACCAATGATCAGTCATATTCCTCGTTTATGGTGTTGCTTTGTCACCATAGAGAAAACAACACACACACACACAATGCTGCTGCCACTTGTGACAATGATGGCCTAATATGGCCCAGAATGCAGCAGGAGCAATACCACACCTTATCAGCTACTACCACTTCACTACGTATTCACACACGCTCTCCCACACTCTCTCTCTCTCTCTCTCACACACACTCACACACACACACACACACACACACACACACACACACCACACTCGCTCATCATCTCACTCACTCTGGCAATAGACTTTCTCACGCTCACATACCACATTCAGAAGCACACACAGTTAGCATTTTGTTTCTCACACACTGTTGAGTCACGGACACACACAAACACACAACCTAGACAGGCTTTGTTGTCTTGATGAGGAAGAAGATGAATCTCTTGTAGCAACTCCCAGCCTGCACTAGTGGTTTCTCATGGCAACCCGGTTCCATCAATCTCTGCTGAATTGCCCCGCTGGACTCCAACTGTAGTGAAGCTGGACAGAGATGGACAGGCATTAACCAGTCACCTTTTACCAGAAGGAAGGAATACTTCTGGAAACCAAATGAACTCGACTGGTTCACTCCAAAGTGCAGATTTTTGTTGTACTCTTTAATTTCTGTATGTTTGTCTTCATTTTGACTCTTTCATCAGGGTTTTTGGTTGTGAGGATGTTTCATCTCGTTTTCTTCCGCTAGTTTGAACTATTTTCCTTCCTTTTTTTTGTTTGTTTTTGTTTTGTTAAATTTGTTCTTTCGTTCCTGCATTGTTTTGGTTCCCATGGCGACAGAGCTGATCAGTAAGCTGAACTTCCTGGAGGAGGATCAGGACACGCCCCCTGCCCTCTGCTCCAATCCCTTCGAAGATCTGGCTGATGATGTTGATGACCCCTCCCACCTGGAACACACCAATCACTTCAACCCGTTCGGTGATGATGATGATGATGGTAGGTTTGACCTTTGACCTCTATCTACCTGTTCTGTCTCTCTCTCTCTCTCTCTCTCTCTGTACTGTATGTCTACCTGTCTATAAGGGACTAGGGGTTTTAGCAGTTTGATTTACACTGCATGGCCAAAAGCATGTGGACACCTGCTCGTTGAACATCTCATTCCAAAATCATAGGCATTAATATGGAGTTGTGCCCCCCTTTGCTGCTATAACAGCCTGCACTCTTCTGGGAAGGCTTTCCACTAGATGTTGGAACATTGCTGCAGGGACTTACTTCCAATCAACCACAAGCATTAGTGATGTTGGGCGATTAGGCCTGGCTCGCAGTCAGCGTTCCAATTCATCCCAAAAGGTGTTTGATGGGGTTGAGGTCAGGGCTCTGTGCAGGCCAGTCAAGTTTTTCCACACCCATCTCGACAAACCATTTCTGCATGGACCTCACTTTGTGCACAGGGGCATTGTCATGTTGAAACAGGGAATGTCCTTCCCCAAACTGTTGCCACAAAGTTGGAAGCACAGAATGGTCTAGAATGTCATTGTATGCTGTGAGGTTAAAATTTCCCTTCTCTGGAACTAAAGGGTCCGGACCATGAAAAACAGTCCCAGACCATTATTCCTCATCCACCAAACTTTACAGTTGGCACTATGCATTGGGACAGGGGTGTCCACATAATGTCAGTGTACATTATACCTCCTCCACCAAACTTTACAGTTGGCACTATGCATTGGGACAGGGGTGTCCACATAATGTCAGTGTACATTATACCTCCTCCACCAAACTTTACAGTTGGCACTATGCATTGGGACAGGGGTGTCCACATAATGTCAGTGTACATTATACCTCCTCCACCAAACTTTACAGTTGGCACTATGCATTGGGACAGGGGTGTCCACATAATGTAGGTGTACATTATTATGGGGTCGACATCAAAGACTGATTTATTATCCTATATTATATTTATATTTTATATTGTGTTTTCAATCCAAGTTTATTGACATAGTTGTTGAAAGATGTATTTTATTGTTCTGAGGTTGTTTATAAAGTGCCTGGCAAACTAAATGTTACCCTTTGGTTGCTGTCGAGATGTCAAGAAATGTCACGTAGCATTGTGAAGCCTGTGTGTTTATGTATTCTCTCAGTAAAGCAGAATACTGACAGACAGGCAGACAGCTAAGATAATATTGACCCATCTCTCTCTCGCCCTTTCTCTCTGTCACAGGACCCCCTTCCCTGCCCCCCTCCCTCACCCTCCGACAGGACCCAGAGGCCTACTATGTCCAGGAACCCTCCAACCCCTTCGACGAGGACGAAGTCAACACACACTCGCACACAGAGTACAACCCGTTTGACGAGCCCGACCAGGACCCAGACCTAGTCCCAGACCCCGACCCCCAGGGGCCCCAGGTCCAGCAGCCGGAGGCTCCCAAACCCAGGGGGAGGAAGGGGGTCAGGCCGGTGGATATGAGCAAGTACCTGTATGCTGACACCAACCCACCACCAGAGGACCAACTGGATGAGTGAGTTACAGGGGGGATGTGGGGGGGGGGGGGGGGGTAAAGAGAGGAGATTTGGGGATGATGTCATAAAGTGAATTTGTTCTCTAGTGTGTGTCAAGGTTTCTGTTAGGAAAATGGGAAGATTTTAATTTAACAGCCATTTGAGAAATGCACTGGACCCATATATATGTATTGGGTCACTCTCATTGGGCCACTCTCATTGGGCCACTCTCATTGGGTCACTCTCATTGGGTCACTCTCATTGGGCCACTCTCATTGGGCCACTCTCATTGGGCCACTCTCATTGGGTCACTCTCATTGGGCCACTCTCATTGGGTCACTCTCATTGGGCCACTCTCATTGGGTGCATAAGCCATGAGGCCGTTCCCTCACAGTGCTCGGAACAACAGCCAATCACATTTAGATGACGGTAATTCATCTGAACAGAGCATTCAACTCATGTAATGAAGCAGCCAATCAAACTGAGTTTTCAAACATTTGCCAAAATGCAATTGGTGGGAAAACAACATTCTAAACAGAGCACCTTCAAAACGACCAGGAAGCTCTAATGAGCCACAGAGGAATGGAGAATCATGAGCTTCTTTTAATGGAAATAGCTGTGGAGAGTTTCAGATAGAGGTCGACCGATTATGATTTTTAACGCCGATACCGATTATTGGAGGACCAAAAAAGCCGATACCGATTAATCGGCCGATTTAAAAATATATATATATTTTTAAAATGTGTAATAATGACGATTACAACAATACTGAATAACACTTATTTTAACTTAATATAAAACATCAATAAAATCAATTTAGCCTCAAATAAATAATGAAACATGTTCAATTTGGTTTAAATAATGTAAAAACAAAGTGTGGGAGAAGAAAGTAATGTGTGCCATGTAAAAAAGCTAACGTTTGAGTTCCTTGCTCAGAACATGAGAACATATGAAAGCTGGTGGTTCCTTTTAACATGAGACTTCAATATTCCCAGGTAAGAGGTTTTATGTTGTAGTTATTATAGGAATTATAGGACTATTTCTCTCTCTCTCCATTTTGTTTGCACCACCTTCAATGTATGTCATACTTACGTAAAATTGTGGCAAATTAGTTCGCAATGAGCCAGGCAGCCCAAACTGTTGCATATACCCTGACTCTGCGTGCAATGAGCGCAAGAGTAGTGACACAATTTCACCTGGTTAATATTTCCTGCTAAACTGGATTAGTAGTTATAACTAGTGATTATGATTGATTGATTTTTATGAGATAAGTTTAATGCTAGCTAGCAATTTACCTTGGCTTCTACTGCATTCGCGTAACAGGCAGGCTCCTCGTGGAGTGCAATGGTTAGAGCGTTGGACTAGTTAACTGTGAGGTTGCAAGATTGGAACCCCTGAGCTGACAAGGTGAAAATCTGTCGTTCTGCCCCTGAACAAGGCAGTTAACCCACTGTTCCCCTGAACAAGGCAGTTAACCCACTGTTCCCCTGAACAAGGCAGTTAACCCACTGTTCCCCTGAACAAGGCAGTTAACCCACTGTTCCCCTGAACAAGGCAGTTAACCCACTGTTCCCCTGAACAAGGCAGTTAACCCACTGTTCCCCTGAAAAAGGCAGTTAACCCACTGTTCCCCTGAACAAGGCAGTTAACCCACTGTTCCTAGGCCATTATTGAAAATAAGACTTGCCAGGTTAAATAAAAGTTATAAAAACATTTTTAAAAAAAAAAAATTTTATAATCGGAAATCAGCGCCCAAAAATACCGATTTCCAATTGTTATGAAAACTTGAAATCGGCCCTAATTAATCGGCCATTCCGATTAATCGGTCGACCTCTAGTTTCAGATCACAAGCCCGTTGGCCTATGCCTATTTCGGAAGCTCTCAATTTGGGCAGCGTGTGCGTGGTCACAGATCTAGCTGACTTATTGAGTTGCGTCTGTCAGTGTGAAGATAATGTGTGGTGTATAATTTAAAATGGTGAAGATATAGGCCAGTCTCTCTCCAGAATGGCTCAGCTGTCTCCCGACCGTTCATTCATTGTTTCATTGTGTGAATTGTTTGCCTTTTTATTGTTTATTTGTATTCATTCTCCATTACATATGTCACCAGTAGTAAATGTACCATTAATCCCCATCATTTGGTTACTTCATTTTATGTAAATGCATGTATTAATTACAGTCATTTACAGTTCTCATTCTCGGAGTTCACAACTTGTTACACTTTGTGAGAAACAAGTTTAGGATCATTTAATCATTTAATAAACATTATTTTTTTTAGATTTGTACTTTTTCATCGTCTTTTGTTTGGAGTGCTCCATGTGAGGGAACGGGTACATGTCTGCTCTCTCTGTCCCGATAATGTTGAGGAAGAACACGCATGCCTGAGCCCGTAGAGAAGTACCTGGCCTGATAATGTTGAGGAAGAACACGCATGCCTGAGCCCGTAGAGAAGTACCTGGCCTGATAATGTTGAGGAAGAACACGCATGCCTGAGCCAGTAGAGAAGTACCTGGCCTGATAATGTTGAGGAAGAACACGCATGCCTGAGCCCGTAGAGAAGTACCTGGCCTGATAATGTTGAGGAAGAACATGCATGCCTGAGCCCGTAGAGATGTACCTGGCCTGATAATGTTGAGGAAGCACACGCATGCCTGAGCCCGTAGAGAAGTACCTGGCCTGATAATGTTGAGGAAGAACACGCATGCCTGAGCCCGTAGAGAAGTACCTGTCCCGATAATGTTGAGGAAGAACACGCATGCCTGAGCCCGTAGAGAAGTACCTGGCCTGATAATGTTGAGGAAGCACACGCATCCCTGAGCCCGTAGAGAAGTACCTGGCCTGATAATGTTGAGGAAGAACACGCATGCCTGAGCCCGTAGAGAAGTACCTGTCCCGATAATGTTGAGGAAGAACACGCATGCCTGAGCCCGTAGAGAAGTACCTGGCCTGATAATGTTGAGGAAGAACACGCATGCCTGAGCCCGTAGAGAAGTACCTGGCCTGATAATGTTGAGGAAGCACACGCATCCCTGAGCCCGTAGAGAAGTACCTGGCCTGATAATGTTGAGGAAGAACACGCATGCCTGAGCCCGTAGAGAAGTACCTGGCCCGATAATGTTGAGGAAGCACACGCATCCCTGAGCCCGTAGAGAAGTACCTGGCCTGATAATGTTGAGGAAGAACACGCATGCCTGAGCCCGTAGAGAAGTACCTGGCCTGATAATGTTGAGGAAGCACACGCATGCCTGAGCCAGTAGAGAAGTACCTGGCCTGATAATGTTGAGGAAGCACACGCATGCCTGAGCCCGTAGAGAAGTACCTGGCCTGATAATGTTGAGGAAGCACACGCATGCCTGAGCCAGTAGAGAAGTACCTGGCCTGATAATGTTGAGGAAGAACACGCATGCCTGAGCCCGTAGAGAAGTACCTGGCCTGATAATGTTGAGGAAGCACACGCATGCCTGAGCCAGTAGAGAAGTACCTGGCCTGATAATGTTGAGGAAGCACACGCATGCCTGAGCCCGTAGAGAAGTACCTGGCCTGATAATGTTGAGGAAGCACACGCATGCCTGAGCCAGTAGAGAAGTACCTGGCCTGATAATGTTGAGGAAGAACACGCATGCCTGAGCCAGTAGAGAAGTACCTGGCCTCCTGCCCGGAAATGTAGGAAAGTGTGTTTGTTTCACATCCAATGCGAATTATAATATATTAAATCTACAGTTCCTCACAATAAATTATTTTAAAATCTTTCCACCAATCTTCCCCCCTAATCACCAATCCTCTGTGTGAAAGAGCGAGGGCAGTTATAGTCCTACTGCAGCATTGACCTATAGGCTGTGAGTTCCATGTGCTAATTTCATTAGTCGCCAATGGATCACAGTGTATCAATGCATCCATGTGACAGAGGCTGGATCACAGTGAATCAATGTGTCCATGTGACAGAGGCTGGATCACAGTGTATCAGTGCATCCATGTAACAGAGGCTGGATGACAGTGTATCAATGCATCCATGTAACAGAGGCTGGATCACAGTGTATCAATGCATCCATGTGACAGAGGCTGGATCACAGTGTATCAATGCATCCATGTAACAGAGGCTGGATCACAGTGTATCAATGCATCCATGTGACAGAGGCTGGATCACAGTGTATCAATGCATCCATGTAACAGAGGCTGGATCACAGTGTATCAATGCATCCATGTAACAGAGGCTGGATCACAGTGTATCAATGCATCCATGTGACAGAGGCTGGATCACAGTGTATCAATGCATCCATGTAACAGAGGCTGGATCACAGTGTATCAATGCATCCATGTGACAGAGGCTGGATCACAGTGTATCAATGCATCCATGTAACAGAGGCTGGATCACAGTGTATCAATGCATCCATGTGACAGAGGCTGGTGATTTTAACTTTTTAGATTTGTAGCATTTTTAGGATTAACCACGTGATAATGATTTTGAGAAACGATAAGGTTATTATTGACATTAAACACGAAAATGCGCATATGAAAATCAGAACTGACACGCGGAACGGAAGAAATGATAAGATACATTTGAAGCGTCGCCAAACTTGAAACTCACGCGCCGCCCTAGGAACTCTTTATAAAATATTTGCCTCCACGTTTCCACGGTCAGATTTTGGCTACAGGCTCCTTATGGAGCAAGGTTAGACATGCTTCATAATATGAAATAAAACATTCAGGTTTCAAACAATGAAGTATTTTCAGAGTGCACGCTGCCTCCGGCTCACATTGTAAACGGGTGAAAGAAGCGCTCACAGCCTGTCGCCTGCACCTGAATGGTGAATGGGAGGCGCGCTTCAACTACCAGTTGAGAAATAAAAATAGCTATTTTTAATCGTGCACCAAAACTGTGTTTAACACGTGATTGCATTTAGCATTTTGGCGCAATGAATGGGTTTATTAAAAGCATGTTTTACTCCGGCAGCAACCAGCCGAGGAGATGCAGGAGAAATCCCTCTCAAAATAGTCTCTGAATGCTGTGCGCGTGTGATAGTTGTGTTGGATAAATAAGATACGCGATGACCAATGAAAATACACACAGGCCAATTTAATTCCGCTAAATTATGCAAATTACCCTTTAGACCGATAAGCATGACGGTCAAATGTATTTCCGTCAGATTAATAAAACAACTATGGGATTATTTTTTTTCTCCTTGTCATTTCTGCCCGGCAACAGTTTTATTTATCGGCAACAAAAAAGGACAAAAGCAGTCAATTGCCAGCTAACAGAAACCCTGGTGTGTGTATCTGTGTTTGTCTTCGTGTGTATATGTGTATCTGTGTTTGTCTTCGTGTGTGTGTGTATATGTGTGTGTGTGTGTGTGTGTGTGTGTGTGTCTGTATATGTGTGTGTGTAACCTTGTGCGAGTTACACAAGGCCCCCCAACTCTAAGACACAGAGTGACTTGGGAGCTCTTTCAGAAACAAGGACTCGGTTGTTCCCTGCATTCTTTCTGCTTGTCTGCCCCCTCTATCCCCCCTCTATCCCCCTCACCTCTGTCCTCCATCCCTCTTCACCCCCTCTCACTACAAAATACTGCCTCATGACTCCTTGTCGAACAGCAATTTACAATTAGTTAAACCTTCCATTTTGGTGAGTTGTGGAGGTGGGGTACAGTTCTCTTGGGTAAACTCTAAATTAACTTGGATATAATACAGTTTGGGTTGAGGGGATATTTCCTATGGTGACCCTTTAACTTTGTCAAAACCCTAGAATACTCAACCCCGTGACTAACATTCCTCCTCTCAACTACCTCGCTAACATTCCTCCTCTCAACCCCCTCACTAACATTCCTCCTCTCAACCCCCTCGCTAACATTCCTCAAATCAACCCCCTCGCTAACATTCCTCAAATCAACCACCTCGCTAACATTCCTCAAATCAACCCCCTCACTAACATTCCTCCTCTCAACCCCCTCGCTAACATTCCTCCTCTCAACGCCCTCGCTAACATTCCTCAAATCAACCCCCTCGCTAACATTCCTCAAATCAGCCCCCTCACTAACATTCTTCCTCCCAACCCCCTGGCTAACAATCCTCCTCTCAACCCCCTGGCTAACATTCCTCCTCTCAACCCCCTCACTAACAATCCTCCTCCCAACCCCCTCACTAACATTCCTCCTCCCAACCCCCTGACTAACATTCCTCCTCCCAACCCCCTGACTAACATTCCTCCTCCCAACCCCCTGACTAACATTCCTCCTCCCAACCCCCTGACTAACATTCCTCCTCCCAACCCCCTCACTAACATTCCTCCTCCCAAACCCCTCACTAACATTCCTCCTCCCAACCCACTCACTAACATTCCTCCTCCCAACCCCCTGGCTAACATTCCTCCTCCCAACCCCCTGGCTAACATTCCTCCTCCCAACCCCCTGGCTAACATTCCTCCTCCCAACCCCCTGGCTAACATTACTCCTCCCAACCCCCTGGCTAACATTCCTCCTCTCAACCCCCTCAAACATTCCTCCTCCCAACCCCCTCACTAACATTCCTCCTCCCAACCCCCTGACTAACATTCCTCCTCCCAACCCCCTGACTAACATTCCTCCTCCCAACCCCCTGACTAACATTCCTCCTCCCAAACCCCTCACTAACATTCCTCCTCCCAACCCACTCACTAACATTCCTCCTCCCAACCCCCTGGCTAACATTCCTCCTCCCAACCCCCTGGCTAACATTCCTCCTCCCAACCCCCTGGCTAACATTCCTCCTCCCAACCCCCTGGCTAACATTACTCCTCCCAACCCCCTGGCTAACATTCCTCCTCTCAACCCCCTCAAACATTCCTCATCTCAACCCCCTCACTAACATTACTCCTCCCAACCCCCTTGCTAACATTCCTCCTCTCAACCCCCTCAAACATTCCTCCTCCCAACCCCCTCACTAACATTCCTCCTCCCAACCCCCTGACTAACATTCCTCCTCCCAACCCCCTGAGTAACATTCCTCCTCCCAACCCCCTGACTAACATTCCTCCTCCCAACCCCCTAACTAACATTCCTCCTCCCAACCCCCTCACTAACATTCCTCCTCTCAACCCCCTCGCTAACATTCCTCCTCCCAACCCCCTGGCTAACATTCCTCCTCCCAACCCCCTGGCTAACATTCCTCCTCCCAACCCCCTGGCTAACATTCCTCCTCTCAACCCTCTCAAACATTCCTCATCTCAACCCCCTTGCTAACATTACTCCTCCCAAACCCCTGGCTAACATTCCTCCTCTCAACCCCCTCAAACATTCCTCCTCTCAACCCCCTGGCTAACATTCCTCCTCCCAACCCCCTCACTAACATTCCTCCTCCCAACCCCCTCAAACATTCCTCCTCTCAACCCCCTCACTAACAATCCTCCTCCCAACCCCCTCACTAACATTCCTCCTCTCAACCCCCTGGCTAACATTCCTCCTCTCAACCCCCTTTGTCACCAACTGTTCCTGGATGGTTAGGAGAAGTTGCTCTCAGAGGATGTGTTGGTACCATTCTTTATTCATGGCTGTGTTCTTAGACAAAATTGTGAGTGAGCCCACTCTCTTGGCTGAGAAGCAACCCCACACATGAATGGTCTCAGGATGCTTTACTGTTGGCATGACACAGGACTGATGGTAGCGCTCACCTTGTCTTCTCCGGACAAGCTGTTTTATGGATGCCCCAAAAATCGCAAAGGGGATTCATCAGAGAAAGTGACTTTAACCCAGTCCTCAGCAGTCCATTCTCTTTACCTTTTGCAGAATATCAGTCTGTCCCTGATGTTTTTCCTGGAGAGAAGTGGCTTCTTTGCTGCCCTTCTTGACACCCGGCCATCCTCCAAAGGTCTTCGCCTCACTGTGCGTGCAGATGCACTCACACCTGCCTGCTGCCATTCCTGAGCAAGCTCTGTACTGATGGTGCCCCGATCCCGCAGCTGAATCAACTTTAAGAGCTGGTCCTGGCGCTTTCTGGACTTTCTTGGGCGCCCTGAAGCCTTCTTTACAACAATTGTACCGCTCTCCTTGAAGTTCTTGATGATCCGATAAATGGTCGATTTTAGGTGCAATCTTACTGGCAGCAATATCCTTTTGCCTGTGAAGCCCTTTTTGTGCAAAGCAATGATGACGGCACGTGTTTCCTTGCAGGTAACCATGGTTGACAGAGGAAGAACAATGATTCTAAGCACCACCCTCCTTCTGTTATTCGAACTCAATCAGCATGACAGTGATCTCCAGCCTTGTCCTCATCAACACTCACACCTGTGTTAACGAGATAATCACTGACATGTCAGCTGGTCCTTTTGTGGCAGGGCTGAAATGCAGTGGAAATGTTTTTGGGGGATTCAGTTCATTTGCATGGCAAAAAGGGACTTTGCCATTAATTGCAATTCATCTGATCACTCTTCATAACATACTGGAGTATATGCAAATTGCCATCATACAAACTGAGGCAGTAGACTTTGTGAAAATTCATATTTGTGTCATTCTCAAAACTTTTGGCCACGACCGTGCACCGCCCTTCAATGAAGTTTTACATTGTCACATCTTAGTGTACCTTCATATTCTCCTGTCTATGCTAGAGACCGTGATGATCTGATAGGCAACGTCCTTCTTGGAAAGTTCTGAACTTGTGCCTAATAACCAACCTAAAGCTATTTATGCACCTCGCAAGCTAACATGGCGCTCTTCTCAGGTCGTAAGCTATAGTTACCCACAGCTGGCTAGTTAGCTTTGGTTATTTGTTCCAATATATTTTTAAATTCCGCCCCAAAAATGTGTTTAGCTTCATTTATAGGATCCTCACTATGAGTCTGAGACACTTTGAACATCATATTTTCCTTTGCCACCTCTAAAATGAATGTTGTCTATATGTATTTTGTTAGCTAGCTAGCATGCAAGAGTAGTACTTATCTCTCACATGCCGACAGATGCAGTCGTCTTGATTGAATCGGACACTTCGTGGCACTTCGTTTGACACGTGACTGCAGTTTGCATTGAATTGTGGGTCATAACAAGCCTGCGAGTGATCAAAGTAGTTCACTTGCTCCCTTGAGCTAAATCGAGGGCAGGGGGGGGGGGGGGGGGGGGGGTGTGTAAGGTTTGTGAATTGGACCGCCACTTAAGATGGCAATCATACTGCATCCGGTTTCGACAGGGATACCCTGAGGGAAAGTGGCTGGGCTGAGGGGGAGTAAAAATGACACGATTGGACTGCAGCCTGGGTCTTTTCACATGTCTTTTAGCCAAGGCAGGTCTGTCAAAGATGAATGCCACAGCCTCTATGGCTCTGCTTCTCTATCCTCCTTTCTCCTCCGTTCTCTTGGCCGGGGTTAGATACACACTGAACTTGTCTGTTTCTTTCAGCCTGATATACCTAGCCAACCCCCCCCTTCCCCCCTTCCCCTAGGTCTCTGGCTGTGTGTGAGTGGTGAGTGTTGAATGAGTGACGTGGAGCGGTGTAGTCCGTTTCAACCCTGCGGGGGCTGGCTGACCTGTGTATTGATAAGATCCTGTGTGTGTGTGTGTGTCTGTCAGTGCCCAGCATGGCAGTTGGGATATGAGGTCACTCAGAGCTGACCTCAGAGCACCTGTGTCCTGTGTTACCCAACCATCCGTTTAACTCAACGTTGTGTGTGTACTTTTTACTTACTACTAGCCATGTGTGGTTCTGAGGTAATACTAGCCGTGTGGTTCTGAGGTACTGCTAGCCGTGTTGTGGTTCTGAGGTACTGCTAGCCATGTGTGGTTCTGAGGTAATACTAGCCGTGTTGTGGTTCTGAGGTACTGCTAGCCGTGTTGTGGTTCTGAGGTACTGCTAGCCGTGTTGTGGCTGGTTTGGTACTGCTAGCCGTGTTGTGGTTCTGAGGTACTGCTAGCCGTGTTGTGGCTGGTTTGGTACTGCTAGCCGTGTTGTGGTTCTGAGGTACTGCTAGCCGTGTTGTGGTTCTGAGGTACTGCTAGCCGTGTTGTGGCTGGTTTGGTACTGCTAGCCGTGTTGTGGTTCTGAGGTACTGCTAGCCGTGTTGTGGCTCTGTGGTACTGCTAGCCGTGTTGTGGTTCTGAGATACTGCTAGCCGTGTTGTGGTTCTGAGGTACTGCTAGCCGTGTTGTGGTTCTGAGATACTGCTAGCCGTGTTGTGGTTCTGAGGTACTGCTAGCCGTGTTGTGGTTCTGAGGTACTGCTAGCCGTGTTGTGGTTCTGAGATACTGCTAGCCGTGTTGTGGTTCTGAGGTACTGCTAGCCGTGTTGTGGCTCTGTGGTAATGTTAGCCAGTAATGCTAACCGTGTTGTAGCTCTGAGTTACCTGGTCAGCTATTTTAGTGTTGAATGTGTGTTCCTAAGTAAAGTACAGTGAAGTGTTATTGACTGTACGTTTGTTTATTCCAGGTGTAACTCTGTGTTGTTGTTTTTGCACTGCTTTGCTTTGCTTTATCTTGACCAAGTCGCAGTTGTAAATGAGAACTTGTTCTCAACTGGCCCACCTGGTTAAATAAAAGTGTTCTCAACTGGCCTACCTGGTTAAATAAAAGTGTTCTCAACTGGCCTACCTGGTTAAATAAAAGTGTTCTCAACTGGCCTACCTGGTTAAATAAAAGTGTTCTCAACTGGCCTACCTGGTTAAATAAAAGTGTTCTCAACTGGCCCACCTGGTTAAATAAAAGTGTTCTCAACTGGCCTACCTGGTTAAATAAAAGTGTTCTCAACTGGCCCACCTGGTTAAATAAAAGTGAAATAAATTACATTTAACAAAAAACAGAAGCGTTTTAGAGGATGTAAAGTTATACAATGCCTGTAAAATTACATTATGATGCAATCTTTTGATATGCCATATCTCTCTCCTCTCCCTCTTTCTTTCCCTCTCCCCTCCCTCACTCCCTCTCCCCTCCCTCACTTCCTATCCCTTTCCCTCACTCCCTCTCTCCCCTTCCCTCTCTCCCTCCCCTCTCACTCCCCATCCCTTTCCCTCTCTCCCTCCCCCCTCACTCCCCATCCCTTTCCCTCTCCCCCTCTCCCCCCTCACTCCGTCTCTCCCCTCCCTCACTCTGTCTTCCCCCCTCCATCTCCGTCTCTCCCCTCCCTCACTCTGTCTTCCCCCCTCCATCTCCGTCTCTCCCCTCCCTCACTCCGTCTTCCCCCCTCCATCTCCGTCTCTCCCCTCCCTCACTCCGTCTTCCCCCCTCCGTCTCCCTCTCTCCCCTTCCCTCTCTCCCTCTCGCCCCTCACTCTGTCTCTCCCCTCCCTCACTTCGTCTCCCCCCTCCATCTCCGTCTCTCCCCTCCCTCACGCCGTCTTCCCCCCTCCATCTCCGTCTCTCCCCTCCCTCACTCCGCCTTCCCCCCTCCGTCTCCCTCTCTCCTTCAGATCCAACCCGTTCTACGAGCCCCGGACCTCCAGCCCATCCCGGCCCTCCGGGGGCCCCTCTCCAGACTTCAGTAACCAGAAGAGGAGAGCCCCGCTACCTCCCAGACCTCCAGGCCCCAGCCCCTCGGCCCCCAACACCTCCAGGGAGGGGGCAGAGAGGGAGAGATTCATGCCCAGTGGACCCAGTGCCGTGGCAGCTGTGGTGGGGCGAGATCTGGCCTTCTCCTCCCCTAAGGTAAGACTCTTTGAAGAGGGTAGTGGCACTAGAGTAGTGGTATTCATGAAGTGTGTGTGGGTGTGTGTGTGTGTGTGGTTGCTCACAAAGTGTGTGTAGTTGTGTTTGCATGTGCCTCCGTGTGTGTCCAGTCACCTCCAACCTCCTCATCTGAATATAGGTATTAGTTTATTGGGCTGTTTGTCTGTTTATTTATTTATTTAAATTCTGCATTTCTGCTAGTTGTAATTAAACGGCTGGTGGTCACACACACATGATGAGCCACCCCAGTGGCCGGGAGTGATTGGGTGGGTGGGGGGGGGTTTAAGTAGTCTATATGAGATGCAGGGCAGAAAGCATATGAGGGGCTTAAACACATCAGCAGACTGATTACAGGGGGGTAAGAACCCCATCTGCCCCCATAACCCCCCCCGCGGACACACACACACACCCTCCCTCCGTGGCTGGCTGTTGTAGTTGTGTAGGACCTGGTGCGGTAACAGTAATGGTGGTACTATGTCATTAAGGAAGGTTTATCAACCAGCTGCACAGCCGTGTGACTGTGGGTGAGGGGGTCTAAACAACTTTAATTACCCAGACTCAGTGGCCTGTGGTGGGCTGCACTCCGCCAAGGGCTGCCCCTGTCTTTAGAGCTCAGTGGAGAGGGGAGGGAGAGAGGGGAGGGAGAGAGGGGAGGGAGAGGGAGAGAGGAGGGAGGAGGGAGATAGGGGAGAGAGAGAGGAGGGAGAGAGGGGAGGGAGAGAGGGGAGGGAGAGAGGACAGGGAGAGAGGAGGGAGGAGGGAGATAGGGGAGAGAGAGAGGAGTGAGTGAGAGAGGGAGAGAGGAGTGAGTGAGAGAGAGGGAGAGAGGAGGGAGAGAGGAGGGAGAGAGGGGGAGAGAGGAGGGAGAGAGGAGGGAGAGAGAGGAGGGAGAGAGGAGGGGGAGAGAGAAACTGAGGCTGTTGCAGGAGAGATATTCAGTGGAAAATGAGGCTCAGACTTTAACATGTAGAGGTGGTGAGAATAGGGTTTGGTTTCTGTAAATATTCTCACAGAGAAAAACACACACACACACACACACACACACACACACACACACAATGATGAGAAACTCCTACACACGTGTGTATGTGTCTGTGTGTTAGTACGCACAGATTCCAGTTTGCCCAAAAAACACAGGCTGTTCCTCTGCTTCTCAATGTTTTGTGTGTGGATGTGTGTGGTGTGTGTGGTGTGTGGTGTGTGTGTGGGTGTGTGTGGTGTGTGGGTGTGTGTGTATGGTGTGTGTGTGTGGGTGGTGTGTGTGTGGTGTGGGTGGGTGGTGTGTGTGTGTGTGGGTGGTGTGTGTGTGTGTGTGGGTGGTGTGTGGGTGTGGGTGGGTGATGTGTGTGTGTGTGTGTGTGTGGTGTGTGTGTGTGGGTGGTGTGTGGGTGTGTGCATCTGCTTGTGTGTGGTCTTGTTTAAGTCCTCCATGTGTGTGTGTGTGTGTGTGTGTGTGTGTGTGTGTGTGTGTGTGTGTGTGTGTGTGTGTGTGTGTGTGTGTGTGTGTGTGTGTGTGTGTGTGTGTGTGTGTGTGTGTGTGTGTGTGTGTGTTAGTCCAGTTTGTCATGGTGTTAAGGCTACCTCTTCAACAACAGGCTGTGGTGAATCAGGACAGGCTGTGGTGAATCAGGACAGGCTGTGGTGAATCAGGACAGGCTGTGGTGAATCAGGGCAGGCTGTGGTGAATCAGGACAGGCTGTGGTGAATCAGGACAGGCTGTGGTGAATCAGGACAGGCTGTGGTGAATCAGGACAGGCTCTGTTCTTGTATCCTCCACTCTTTGTATAAAAGTAGGATTTTAACATGGACATTTAGTCATTAAACAGACGCTCTCATCCAGAGCTGCTTCCAGACAGAACCTTCATCAGTAGCGTGGTGAGACAGTACCTTCATCAGTAGCGTGGTGAGACAGTACCTTCATCAGTAGCGTGGTGAGACAGTACCTTCATCAGTAGCGTGGTGAGACAGTACCTTCATCAGTAGCGTGGTGAGACAGTACCTTCATCAGTAGCGTGGTGAGACAGTACCTTCATCAGTAGCGTGGTGAGACAGTACCTTCATCAGTAGCGTGGTGAGACAGTACCTTCATCAGTAGCTAGGTGAGACAGTACCTTCATCAGTAGCGTGGTGAGACAGTACCTTCATCAGTAGCGTGGTGAGACAGTACCTTCATCAGTAGCATGGTGAGACAGTACCTTCATCAGTAGCGTGGTGAGACAGTACCTTCATCAGTAGCGTGGTGAGACAGTACCTTCATCAGTAGCGTGGTGAGACAGTACCTTCATCAGTAGCGTGGTGAGACAGTACCTTCATCAGTAGCGTGGTGAGACAGTACCTTCATCAATAGCTAGGTGAGACAGTACCTTCATCAGTAGCTAGGTGAGACAATACCTTCATCAGTAGCGTGGTGAGACAGTACCTTCATCAGTAGCGTGGTGAGACAGTACCTTCATCAGTAGCGTGGTGAGACAGTACCTTCATCAGTAGCGTGGTGAGACAGTACCTTCATCAGTAGCGTGGTGAGACAGTACCTTCATCAGTAGCGTGGTGAGACAGTACCTTCATCAGTAGCGTGGTGAGACAGTACCTTCATCAGTAGCTAGGTGAGACAGTACCTTCATCAGTAGCGTGGTGAGACAGTACCTTCATCAGTAGCGTGGTGAGACAGTACCTTCATCAGTAGCGTGGTGAGACAGTACCTTCATCAGTAGCGTGGTGAGACAGTACCTTCATCAGTAGCGTGGTGAGACAGTACCTTCATCAGTAGCGTGGTGAGACAGTACCTTCATCAGTAGCGTGGTGAGACAGTACCTTCATCAGTAGCGTGGTGAGACAGTACCTTCATCAGTAGCGTGGTGAGACAGTACCTTCATCAGTAGCGTGGTGAGACAGTACCTTCATCAGTAGCGTGGTGAGACAGTACCTTCATCAGTAGCTAGGTGAGACAGTACCTTCATCAGTAGCGTGGTGAGACAGTACCTTCATCAGTAGCGTGGTGAGACAGTACCTTCATCAGTAGCGTGGTGAGACAGTACCTTCATCAGTAGCGTGGTGAGACAGTACCTTCATCAGTAGCGTGGTGAGACAGTACCTTCATCAGTAGCGTGGTGAGACAGTACCTTCATCAGTAGCGTGGTGAGACAGTACCTTCATCAGTAGCGTGGTGAGACAGTACCTTCATCAATAGCTAGGTGAGACAGTACCTTCATCAGTAGCTAGGTGAGACAATACCTTCATCAGTAGCGTGGTGAGACAGTACCTTCATCAGTAGCGTGGTGAGACAGTACCTTCATCAGTAGCGTGGTGAGACAGTACCTTCATCAGTAGCTAGGTGAGACAGTACCTTCATCAGTAGCGTGGTGAGACAGTACCTTCATCAGTAGCGTGGTGAGACAGTACCTTCATCAGTAGCGTGGTGAGACAGTACCTTCATCAGTAGCGTGGTGAGACAGTACCTTCATCAGTAGCGTGGTGAGACAGTACCTTCATCAGTAGCGTGGTGAGACAGTACCTTCATCAGTAGCGTGGTGAGACAGTACCTTCATCAGTAGCGTGGTGAGACAGTACCTTCATCAGTAGCGTGGTGAGACAGTACCTTCATCAGTAGCGTGGTGAGACAGTACCTTCATCAGTAGCGTGGTGAGACAGTACCTTCATCAGTAGCGTGGTGAGACAGTACCTTCATCAGTAGCGTGGTGAGACAGTACCTTCATCAGTAGCGTGGTGAGACAGTACCTTCATCAGTAGCGTGGTGAGACAGTAACTTAATCAGTAGCGTGGTGAGACAGTACCGTCATCAGTAGCTAGGTGAGACAATACCTTCATCAGTAGCTAGGTGAGACAGTAGCTTCATCAGTAGCTAGGTGAGACAGTACCTTCATCAGTAGCGAGGTGAGACAGTACCTACATCAGTAGCTAGGTGAGACAGTACCGTCATCAGTAGCGAGGTGAGACAGTACCTTCATCAGTAGCGTGATGAGACAGTACCTTCATCAGTAGCGTGGTGAGGCAGTACCTTCATCAGTAGCGTGATGAGACATTACCTTCATCAGTAGCGTGATGAGACAGTACCTTCATCAATAGCTAGGTGAGACAGTACCTTCATCAGTAGCGTGATGAAACAGTACCTTCATCAGTAGCGTGGTGAGGCAGTACCTTCATCAGTAGCGTGATGAGACAGTACCTTCATCAATAGCTAGGTGAGACAGTACCTTCATCAGTAGCTAGGTGAGACAGTACCTTCATCAGTAGCGTGGTGAGACAGTACCTTCATCAGTAGCGTGGTGAGACAGTGCCTTCATCAGTAGCGTGGTGAGACAGTACCTTCATCAGTAGCGTGATGAGACAGTACCTTCATCAGTAGCGTGATGAGACAGTACCTTCATCAGTAGCTAGGTGAGACAATACCTTCATCAGTAGCGTGGTGAGACAGTACCTTCATCAGTAGCTAGGTGAGACAATACCTTCATCAGTAGCTAGGTGAGACAATACCTTCATCAGTAGCTAGGTGAGACAGTACCTTCATCAGTAGCGTGGTGAGACAGTACCTTCATCAGTAGCGTGGTGAGACAGTACCTTCATCAGTAGCGTGGTGAGACAGTACCTTCATCAGTAGCTAGGTGAGACAGTACCTTCATCAGTAGCGTGGTGAGACAGTACCTTCATCAGTAGCGTGGTGAGACAGTACCTTCATCAGTAGCTAGGTGAGACAGTACCTTCATCAGTAGCTAGGTGAGACAGTACCTTCATCAGTAGCGAGGTGAGACAGTACCTTCATCAGTAGCTAGGTGAGACAGTACCTTCATCAGTAGCGTGGTGAGACAGTACCTTCATCAGTAGCTAGGTGAGACAGTACCTTCATCAGTAGCGTGGTGAGACAGTACCTTCATCAGTAGCTAGGTGAGACAGTACCTTCATCAGTAGCGTGGTGAGACAGTACCTTCATCAGTAGCTAGGTGAGACAGTACCTTCATCAGTAGCGTGGTGAGACAGTACCTTCATCAGTAGCTAGGTGAGACAGTACCTTCATCAGTAGCGTGGTGAGACAGTACCTTCATCAGTAGCGTGGTGAGACAGTACCTTCATCAGTAGCGTGGTGAGACAGTACCTTCATCAGTAGCGTGGTGAGACAGTAACTTCATCAGTAGCGTGGTGAGACAGTACCGTCATCAGTAGCTAGGTGAGACAATACCTTCATCAGTAGCTAGGTGAGACAGTAGCTTCATCAGTAGCTAGGTGAGACAGTACCTTCATCAGTAGCGAGGTGAGACAGTACCTACATCAGTAGCTAGGTGAGACAGTACCGTCATCAGTAGCGAGGTGAGACAGTACCTTCATCAGTAGCGTGATGAGACAGTACCTTCATCAGTAGCGTGGTGAGGCAGTACCTTCATCAGTAGCGTGATGAGACATTACCTTCATCAGTAGCGTGATGAGACAGTACCTTCATCAATAGCTAGGTGAGACAGTACCTTCATCAGTAGCGTGATGAAACAGTACCTTCATCAGTAGCGTGGTGAGGCAGTACCTTCATCAGTAGCGTGATGAGACAGTACCTTCATCAATAGCTAGGTGAGACAGTACCTTCATCAGTAGCTAGGTGAGACAGTACCTTCATCAGTAGCGTGGTGAGACAGTACCTTCATCAGTAGCGTGGTGAGACAGTGCCTTCATCAGTAGCGTGGTGAGACAGTACCTTCATCAGTAGCGTGATGAGACAGTACCTTCATCAGTAGCGTGATGAGACAGTACCTTCATCAATAGCTAGGTGAGACGGTACCTTCATCAGTAGCGAGGTGAGACAGTACCTTCATCAGTAGCGTGGTGAGACAGTACCTTCATCAGTAGCTAGGTGAGACAATACCTTCATCAGTAGCGTGGTGAGACAGTACCTTCATCAGTAGCTAGGTGAGACAATACCTTCATCAGTAGCTAGGTGAGACAATACCTTCATCAGTAGCTAGGTGAGACAGTACCTTCATCAGTAGCGTGGTGAGACAGTACCTTCATCAGTAGCGTGGTGAGACAGTACCTTCATCAGTAGCGTGGTGAGACAGTACCTTCATCAGTAGCTAGGTGAGACAGTACCTTCATCAGTTGCGTGGTGAGACAGTACCTTCATCAGTAGCGTGGTGAGACAGTACCTTCATCAGTAGCTAGGTGAGACAGTACCTTCATCAGTAGCTAGGTGAGACAGTACCTTCATCAGTAGCGAGGTGAGACAGTACCTTCATCAGTAGCTAGGTGAGACAGTACCTTCATCAGTAGCGTGGTGAGACAGTACCTTCATCAGTAGCTAGTTGAGACAGTACCTTCATCAGTAGCGTGGTGAGACAGTACCTTCATCAGTAGCTAGGTGAGACAGTACCTTCATCAGTAGCGTGGTGAGACAGTACCTTCATCAGTAGCTAGGTGAGACAGTACCTTCATCAGTAGCTAGGTGAGACAGTACCTTCATCAGTAGCGTGGTGAGACAGTACCTTCTTGCAAGCCTCCCCCTTTTTCCTCCAAATGTGAAGATGGTCATTATGGCTAAACAGTTAAAGTTTTGTTTCATCAGACCAGAGGACATTTCTCCAAAAAGTACGATCTTTGTCCCCATGTGCAGTTGCAAACCGTAGTATGGCTTTTTTATAGCGGTTTTGGAGCAGTGGCTTCTTCCTTGCTGAGCGGCCTTTCAGGTTATGTCGATATAGGACTCATTTTACTGTGGATATTGATACTTTTGTACCTGTTTCCTCCAGCATCTTCACGAGGTCCTTTGCTGCTGTTCTGGGATTGATTTGCACTTTTCACACCAAAGTACGTTCATCTCTAGGAGACAGAACGCGTCTCCTTCCTGAGCGGTATGACGGCTGTGTGGTCCCATGGTGTTTATACTTGCGTACTATTGTTTGTACAGATGAACGTGGTACCTTCAGGCGTTTGGAAATTGATCCCAAGGATGAACCAGACTTGTGGAGGTCTACAATATTTTCTGAGGTCTTTGCTGATTTCTTTTGATTTTCCCATGATGTCAAGCAAAGAGGCACTGAGTTTGAAGGTAGGCCTTGAAATACATCCACAGGTACACCTCCAATTGACATAATGATGTCTTAGTGTATGTAAACTTCTGACCTACTGGAATTGTGATACAGTGAATTAATCTTTCTGTAAAGAATTGTTGGAAAAATGACTTGTCATGCACAAAGTAGATGCCCCAACCGACTTGCCAAAACTACAGTTTGTTATCAAGATATTTGTGGAGTGGCTGAAAAACGAGTTTTAATGACCCTAAGTGTATGTAAACTTCCGACTTCAACTGTAAGTGAGACAACCACATCTAGTTTCAGGTGTTACGGTGATACACCTGGTATAGATGCTGTTTCCTGTGTTACGGTGATACACCTGGTATAGATGCTGTTTCCTGAATAAACCGACGTTAACAACACCTTCATAATATTGACTTGCATTCTCACAGGAAACTGTTGAGTGTAAAAAAAACAGCAGCGTTGCAGTTCTTGACACAAGCCGGTGTGCCTGGCACCTACTACCATACCCCGTTCAACTCCACTCTTTTGTCTTGTCCATTCACCCTCTGAATGGCATGACATGCACAGTCCACGTCTCAATTGGCGTAAACCCGTCTCCTCCCCTTCATCTACACTGATTTGAGGTGACATCAATAAGGGATCATGTCTTTCGCCTGGATTCACCTGGTCAGTCTGTCATGGAAAGAGCAGCTGTTCTTCATGTTTGTAAACTCAGTGTATCTCCATCATAGTAAGGACATTTCTCCTCAGCGTTAGTGTAACAAAGGCAAGGGTGTTATTGTCTATTTTTAGGAGCGAAGACAATCTCTCCAGTGTGTGGTATCCATACAGATTCATTTAGACTGAACGGTATGGGTAGCCTAGTGGTTAGAGCGTTGGAGCGTTGGACTAGTAACCGGAAGGTTGCGAGTTCAAACCCCCGAGCTGACAAGGTACAAATCTGTCGTTCTGCCCCTGAACAGGCAGTTAACCCACTGTTCCCAGGCCGTCATTGAAAATAAGAATTTGTTCTTAACTGACTTGCCTGGTTAAATAAAGGTAAAATAAAAAAAAAAAAAAAAAAAAAAAGTAGGGGGGGTTTGTTTGGGTCAAAGGGCAATTGTTGCCTACTGTAAGTGGCAGTTTACCAAAAGCGGTTCTACATTTCATTTGTCATTTTTCTTCATACTGTATGAGGGTATTTCCTGACATTTCACATGAGGCATTTCCACTGGCTGGTGACGTCCCCCTGGTGGCTGGTGACGTCCCCCTGGTGGCTGGTAACGTCCCCCTGGTGGCTGGTGACGTCCCCCTGGTGGCTGGTGACGTCCCCCTGGTGGCTGGTAACGTCCCCCTGGTGGCTGGTGACGTCCCCCTGGTGGCTGGTAACGTCCCCCTGGTGGCTGGTGACGTCCCCCTGGTGGCTGGTGACGTCCCCCTGGTGGCTGGTGACGTCCCCCTGGTGGCTGGTAACGTCCCCCTGGTGGCTGGTGACGTCCCCCTGGTGGCTGGTGACGTCCCCCTGGTGGCTGGTGACGTCCCCCTGGTGGCTGGTGACGTCCCCCTGGTGGCTGGTGGCGTCCCCCTGGTGGCTGGTGACGTCCCCCTGGTGGCTGGTGACGTCCCCCTGGTGGCTGGTGACGTCCCCCTGGTGGCTGGTGACGTCCCCCTGGTGACTGGTGACGTCCCCCTGGTGGCTGGTGACGTCCCCCTGGTTGTTTGTTACTCTTTTATAACCAGTCATCAAAGTTACTGGACTCTCAGTACGTACTTCCCCAGTCCTTCACTCTGCTGTCTCTCTCTGTCTCTTTGTCTCTCTCTCTCTGTCTCTTTGTCTCTCTCTCTTTGTCTCTCTCTGTCTCTCTCTCTGCCTCTCTCTCTCTGTCGCCCTCGGTCTCTCTCTGTCTCTCTCTCTGCCTCTCTCTCTGCCTCTCTCTCTGCCTCTCTCTCTGTCTCTCTCTCTGCCTCTCTCTCTGCCTTTCTCTCTGCCTCTCTCTCTGTCTCTCTCTCTCTCTGCCTTTCTCTCTGTCAATTCAATTCAATTCAATTCAAGGGCTTTATTGGCATGGGAAACATGTGTTAACATTGCCAAAGCAAGTGAGGTAGACAACATACAAAGTGAAAATATAAAGTGAAAAACAACAAAAATTAACAGTAAACATTACACATACAGAGGTTTCAAAACAGTAAAGACATTACAAATGTCATATTATATATATATATATACAGTGTTTTAACAATGTACAAGTGGTTAAAGGACACAAGATAAAATAAATAAGCATAAATATGGGTTGTATTTACAATGGTGTTTGTTCTTCACTGGTTGCCCTTTTCTCGTGGCAACAGGTCACAAATCTTGCTGCTGTGATGGCACACTGTGGAATTTCACCCAGTAGATATGGGAGTTTTTCAAATTTGGATTTGTTTTCGAATTCTTTGTGGATCTGTGTAATCTGAGGGAAATATGTCTCTCTAATATGGTCATACATTGGGCAGGAGGTTAGGAAGTGCAGCTCAGTTTCCACCTCATTTTGTGGGCAGTGAGCACATAGCCTGTCTTCTCTTGAGAGCCATGTCTGCCTACGGCGGCCTTTCTCAATAGCAAGGCTATGCTCACTGAGTCTGTACATAGTCAAAGCTTTCCTTAATTTTGGGTCAGTCACAGTGGTCAGGTATTCTGCCGCTGTGTACTCTCTGTTTAGGGCCAAATAGCATTCTAGTTTGCTCTGTTTTTTTGTTAATTCTTTCCAATGTGTCAAGTAATTATCTTTTTGTTTTCTCATGATTTGGTTGGGTCTAATTGTGCTGTTGTCCTGGGGCTCTGTAGGGTGTGTTTGTGAACAGAGCCCCAGGACCAGCTTGCTTAGGGGACTCTTCTCCAGGTTCATCTCTCTGTAGGTGATGGCTTTGTTATGGAAGGTTTGTGAATCACTTCCTTTTAGGTGGTTGTAGAATTTAACGGCTCTTTTCTGGATTTTGATAATTAGTGGGTATCGGCCTAATTCTGCTCTGCATGCATTATTTGGTGTTCTACGTTGTACACGGAGGATATTTTTGCAGAATTCTGCGTGCAGAGTCTCAATTTGGTGTTTGTCCCATTTTGTGAAGTCTTGGTTGGTGAGCGGACCCCAGACCTCACAACCATAAAGTGCAATGGGCTCTATGACTGATTCAAGTATTTTTAGCCAAATCCTAATTGGTATGTTGAAATTTATGTTTCTTTTGATGGCATAGAATGCCCTTCTTGCCTTGTCTCTCAGATCGTTCACAGCTTTGTGGAAGTTACCTGTGGCGCTGATGTTTAGGCCAAGGTATGTATAGTTTTTTGTGTGCTCTAGGGCAACAGTGTCTAGATTGAATTTGTATTTGTGGTCCTGGTGACTGGACCTTTTTTGGAACACCATTATTTTGGTCTTACTGAGATTTACTGTCAGGGCCCAGGTCTGACAGAATCTGTGCATAAGATCTAGGTGCTGCTGTAGGCCCTCCTTGGTTGGTGACAGAAGCACCAGATCATCGGCAAACAGTAGACATTTGACTTCGGATTCTAGCAGGGGGAGGCCGGGTGCTGCAGACTTGTCTAGTGCCCGCGCCAATTCGTTGATATATATGTTGAAGAGGGTGGGGCTTAAGCTGCATCCCTGTCTAACCCCACGACCCTGTGTGAAGAAATGTGTGTGTTTTTTGCCAATTTTAACCGCACACTTGTTGTTTGTGTACATGGATTTTATAATGTCGTATGTTTTACCCCCAACACCACTTTCCATCAGTTTGTATAGCAGACCCTCATGCCAGATTGAGTCGAAGGCTTTTTTGAAATCAACAAAGCATGAGAAGACTTTGCCTTTGTTTTGGTTTGTTTGGTTGTCAATTAGGGTGTGCAGGGTGAATACATGGTCTGTTGTACGGTAATTTGGTAAAAAGCCAATTTGACATTTGCTCAGTACATTGTTTTCATTGAGGAAATGTACGAGTCTGCTGTTAATAATAATGCAGAGGATTTTCCCAAGGTTACTGTTGACACATATTCCACGGTAGTTATTGGGGTCAAATTTGTCTCCACTTTTGTGGATTGGGGTGATCAGTCCTTGGTTCCAAATATTGGGGAAGATGCCAGAGCTAAGGATGATGTTAAAGAGTTTTAGTATAGCCAATTGGAATTTGTTGTCTATATATTTGATCATTTCATTGAGGATACCATCAACACCACAGGCCTTTTTGGGTTGGAGGGTTTTTATTTTGTCCTGTAACTCATTCAATGTAATTGGAGAATCCAGTGGGTTCTGGTAGTCTTTAATAGATGATTCTAAGATCTGTATTTGATCATGTATATGTTTTTGCTCTTTATTCTTTGTTATAGAGCCTGTCTCTCTCCCTCTGTCTCTCTCTCTGTCTGTCTCTCTCTCTCCCTGCCTCTCTCTCTGCCTCTCTCTCTGCCTCTCTCTCTGTCTCTCTGCCTCTCTCTGTCTCTCTCTCTGTCTCTCTCTGTCTCTGTCTCTCTCTCTTTCTGTCTCTCTCTCTCGGCCTCTCTCTGTCTCTCTCTCTCTCTGCCTCTCTCTCTCTCTGCCGCTCTCTCCCTCTCTGTCTCTCTCTCTGTCTCTCTCGGCCTCTCTCTGTCTCACTCTGTGTCTGTCTGTCTCTCTTTCTTTCTCCATCCCTCTCTCTTCCTCTGTCTTAGAGGACAATGAAAGACCGATCCCAGAGTGCGTTGAGGTTTTGCTTCTCTGGAGTCGCGGGGACGGAACGTCTGTCTGAAGGATTCATTTAAATGAACAGAGTAACTTTCTAAAAGAAAGAGAGAAGGAAGAACGGACGAGAGATTCATGTCTGTCCCGTTTCAGTCCATCTCCTTCCCAGGGGCCACTCCTCCTCCTCCTCCTCCTCCTCCTCCTCCTCTGTCACTGTCTCTGCTTCGTTGTCTCTGTTCCAGAAGTTTCAGTGAGCCGTTCTGCCCTCAGCTGCTCTGATCTCGCGGATTTTCATCAGTTTCCGCTTCATGAATTTATTAGCCTTTATTTTCATATGGAGAAAAGTCACGAACAGAACGCCGAT
Organism: Oncorhynchus clarkii lewisi; assembly: GCF_045791955.1. Lineage (NCBI taxonomy): Eukaryota > Metazoa > Chordata > Actinopteri > Salmoniformes > Salmonidae > Oncorhynchus > Oncorhynchus clarkii. Next base: position 84,012,443 of record NC_092147.1, on the reverse strand, counting down.
GTCGGAGGAAAAGTTTGTGCAAAGAAGAGTTATATTTCCTGTTCTATATTAACATAACGACTTTCAGAGAGTTCTGTGTTTGAACTAAGATCCGAATCTTCTGGTGCAGCCGTTTAGCTGAAGTACTGTAGACCTTGAAATATTCACTTCCTGTATCGTGCACACATGTCCTGACACACGCGTGCTCTCACACACACTTTACTTTACACACACACACACACATTTGTTTGACCAAACAATTGATTTAAAATCTTATTTTCCCCTAACTCTTAACCCCTAACTCTAACCCTAAAGTAGCTTTTTTCCTTATGGGGACCGACAAAATGTCCCCACAATTGTCGTTGTGTTACTATCCTTGTGAGTACTTCTGGTCCCAACAAGGATAGTAACACACACACACACACACACACACACACACACACACACACACACACACACACACACACACACACACACACACACACACACACACACACACACACACACACACACACACACACACACAGCATCCTCCAGGCTCCTCAGGATGCTGACTAAGTGAAACAACAGGAGAGGTATGCTGCTTTTCCCCTCAAATAAAAGGTTTATGTTATTCAGATGAATCAAAGGCCCAAATTAAATAGTGTTTCTGAGGAGCTGAGAGCACAGAGCACCTCTCACAAGGAGGCCTGGACTATATTCACACACCGAGACACACACACACACCGAGACACACACACACACCGAGACACACACACACCGAGACACACGCGCGCACACACACCGAGACACAAGTGCGCACACACACACCGAGACACACGTGCACACACACCCTGAGACGCAAACACACACACACACACACACACACACACTGAGACGCACATATACACACACACACCGAGACACACACACACTGAGACACACACACATACACACAGAGAGAGAGAGAGAGCGTCTCACAGGGAGGCCAGGACCAGAGCACGGCTCCTTTCATTCCTCCTCCTTTGTTTTTACGGCCCTCCACAGCAGCAGCCTGAGTGGAAATTGAAATGAGAATAAATTAACATTATTTAATTGAGTTCGCAGAAGGCTGTGATATTTCTTAATTAGCTTACAGAAAGGGTGAGAGAAGGCGAGAGCCTGCCGTTCTGACATTGTGGAGTTTTCCTTGGTTGAGGAGAAGATGAAGTGTAGAGGAGTAGTTTTTTGTATAGGATGTCGGTATGGGGGGACCGAGAGAATACTGCACTCCTCTTTCCTCACCTGGCCCTCCATGTCTCTTTTCTTCACCTCCTTTTGTATAGGATGTCGGTATGGGGGGACCGAGAGAATACTGCACTCCTCTTTCCTCACCTGGCCCTCCATGTCTCTTTTCTTCACCTCCTTTTCTCCTCTCACTGTTGTCCTGTCCCCTCTCTCATTTGCTACACACCTTCTTTCCGTTCTCCTCTCTCCTCCTCCCCCTCTTTTCTCATCCTCTCTCCTCCTCCCCCTCCTCTCTCCTCCCCCTCCTCTCTCCTCCTCCCCCTCTTCTCTCCTCCTCTCACGTCCTCACCATCCTCTCTCATCCGCTCTCCTCCCCCTCTTTTCTCCTCCTCTCTCCTCCTTTCTCCTCCTATCTCCTCCTCCCCTTCTTCTCTCCTTCTCTCACCATCCTCTCTCATCCTCTCTCCTCCCCTCCTTTCTCCTCCTCTCTCCTCCCCTCCTTTCTCCTCCTCTCTCCTCCTTTCTCATCCTCTCTCCTCCGCCCCCTCCTCTCCTCCTTTCTCCTCCTCTCTCCTCCTCTCTCCTCCTCCCCCTCTTTTCTCATCCTCTCTCCTCCCCCTCCTCTCCTCCTTTCTCCTCCTCTCTCCTCCTTTCTCCTCCTCTCTCCTCCCCCTCTTTTCTCCTCCTCTCTCCTCCCCCCTCTTTTCTCCTCCTCTCTCCTACCCCCCTCTTTTCTCCTCTCTCTCCTCCTCCCCCTTTTCTCCTTCTCTCTCCTCTCTCCTCCTTTTCCTCCTCCTCTCTCCTCTCATCCACAGGAAGTCACTTATCTACACTGCTATTAATATAAAAACAGTTTTCATTTAAATATTTAGCGTTTTGTCTTAAGATGAAAAAGACAGGAAATTCTAATGAGCATCAAACATTTAATTTGACCTTTTGCGCTAACAAGGTTTTTCAGCGTACAGCTTTGACCTCTGTTAGACGACTGTAGCTGTATTGATCTACCGTACCTCAAACAACACGTTGTCCCTTTGGACGGATTGATTAGGATTCAAACCTCTCAAACAGCCTCGTACTCTTAGAGCTCCCTCATATAGAGGCATATAATATAGGTATGAGACCAAGCCCTTGGCCCCTCTGGCCCCTCAATAAGCTGTGTAACAGTAGTATAATCCTGAGGGGTAAGGTAAGCCAGTCCTCCTCCTCTCTGTGAGCTGGGGGATACTAGAGCTGGTGAGAGCTATAGGAGAGGAGAAGCACTAAAAGCCAGTCACTAGACTTCCTGTTCAGGACAGGTTAGTGCTGCAGGGCACGACTGTCACAGAGAGTGAGGGGGGGGGGGGGGGGGGGGGGGTCTGAGAAAGAAAGGGGACAGAAAAGGGGGGAACAAGGAGGGGGGGCTGAGAAAGAGGGGGATCTGGAAGTGGGGGACTGAGAAAGAGGGGGGAACTGAGAAAGAGGGGGGATCTGGGAGGGGGGACTGAGAAGGAGGGGGTAACTGGGAGTGGGGGACTGAGAAAGGGGGGGGACTGGGAGTGAGGACTGAGAAAGAGGGGGGGACTGAGAAAGAGGGGGAACTGGGAGGGGGGACTGAGAAAGAGGGGGGGACCGGGAGTGGGGGACTGAGAAAGAGGGGGAACTGGGAGGGGGGAGTGGGGGACTGAGAAAGTGGGGGGACTGGGAGTGAGGACTGAGAAAGAGGGGGGGGCTGAGAAAGAGGGGGAACTGGGAGCGGGGACTGAGAAAGAGGGGGAGACTGGGAGGGAGTGAGGACTGAGAAAGAGGGGGGAACTGAGAAAGAGGGGGAACTAGGAGGGGGGACTGAGAAAGAGGGGGAGACTGGGAGGGGGGACTGAGAAAGGGGGGGGGCTGGGAGTGAGGACTGAGAAAGAGGGGGGAACTGAGAAAGAGGGGGAACTAGGAGGGGGGACTGAGAAAGAGGGGGTAACTGGGAGTGGGGGACTGGGAGGGGGGACTGGGGGACTGAGAAAGAAGGGGGGACTGGGAGGGGGGACTAAGATTGAAAAGAGTAAAAGAGGGGGGCCTCTTAATATAGATAAAGCCCATTGAATTGAGAGGGAGGGAGCAATATAGATAAAGCCCATTGAATTGATAGAGGAAGGGAGAGAGATAGATAAAGCCCATTGAATTGATAGAGAGGGGAGAGAGAGAGGGGTGTATATATATATATATATATATACATATACACACACACACACAGTGGGGCAAAAAAGTATTTAGTCAGACACCAATTGTGCAAGTTCTCCCACTTAAAAATATGAGGCCTGTAATTTTCATCATAGGTACACTTGAACTATGACAGACAAAATTAGATTTTCTTTTTCAGAAAATCATATTGTAGGATTTTTAATGAATTTATTTGCAAATTATGGTGGAAAATAAGTATTTGGTCACCTACAAATAAGCAAGATTTCTGGCCCTCACAGACCTGTAACTTCTTCTTTAAGAGGCTCCTCTGTCCTCCACTCGTTACCTGTATTAATGGCACCTGTTTGAACTTGTTATCAGTATAAAAGACACCTGTCCACAACTTCAAACAGTCACACTCCAAACTCCACTATGGCCAAGACCAAAGAGCTGTCAGAGCTGTACCTTGTCTTAGGTCTCTACATCTTGGTTTGTATTGAGCAGATAGGACCGTGGACAGGAAAGATACACGTTCCAGTCAGAAGGCAGTGGACTGGATTATAACCCAACTGGACCTTCCTGACTTCACTGACTAGAAGAGGCCCAAAGCACCAAACCCCGCCCTTCTGGTAGGCAGACTCTATCAACCAAACCCCGCCCATCTGGCAACTGTAGGCAGACTCTATCAACCAAACCCCGCCCATCTGGCAACTGTAGGCAGACTCTATCAACCAAACCCCGCCCTTCTGGTAGGCAGACTCTATCAACCAAACCCCGCCCTTCTGGTAGGCAGACTCTATCAACCAAACCCCGCCCATCTGGTAGGCAGACTCTATCAACCAAACCCCGCCCATCTTGCTGGCAGACTCCATCAACCAAGTGTTTGAAAGATAACAAAATATATACAGTTAAAGTTGGACGTTTACATACACTTTGGTTGGAGTCATTAAAACTTGTTTTTCAACCACTCCACAAATTTCTTGTTAACAAACTCTAGTTTTGGCAAGTTGGTTAGGACATCTACTTTGTGCATGACACAAGTCATTTATCCAACAATTGTTTACAGACAGATTATTTCACTTATAATTCACTGTATAACAATTCCAGTGGGTCAGAAGTTTACATACACTAAGTTGACTGCTTTTAAACAGCTTGGAAAATTCCAGATAAGTTTGTCATGGCTTTAGAAGCTTCTGATAGGCTAATTGACATCATTGGAGTCAATTGGAGGTGTACCTGTGGATGTATTTCAAGGCCTGCCTTCAAACTCAGTGCCTCTTTGCTTGGCATCATGGGAAAATCAAAAGAAATATCAGGAAAATAATTGTAGACCTCCACAAGTCTGGTTCATCATTGGGAGCAATTTCCAAACACCTGAAGGTACCAGGCTCATCTGTACAAACAATAGTACGCAAATATAAACACCATGGGACCATGGTAAACTTCTGACTTCAACTGTATATACTTGATCAGCTAAGTTGCTGTTCTGGTTAACGTTTATAGGCCTGTATGTGTTGGCTCCGCCTCATATAAGTCAACAAGTTTGCCTTATTAGCCTGAATGAAATTGTCTACAGGCTCTGCAGGGCTGAGGTCGGGTCCTGAGTGGGTCTGTCAGTTACAGAGGGTTTCCTGAGTGGGTCTCAGTGTCCTGTCGGGTCTGTCAGATACAGAGGGTTTCCTGAGTGGGTCTCAGTGTCCTGTCGGGTCTGTCAGATACAGAGGGTTTCCTGAGTGGGTCTCAGTGTCCTGTCGGGTCTGTCAGATACAGAGGGTTTCCTGAGTGGGTCTCAGTGTCCTGTCGGGTCTGTCAGATACAGAGGGTTTCCTGAGTGGGTGGCAGTGTTTTGATCATTACTGTAATGCTGCTATCATTATCCTGCTCCTCCGATGTTCCTGCACTGTGTTCAGCTCCTGACTTCAGCACTTCAAGAGCTCCTTCAGTACCCACACCGACTGGTATAAAAGGCTCCACAAAGAGCCTCCCTAGGCAGCTTCCCAAATAGCACCCTATTCCCTATTTAGTGCACTACTTTTGACCAGAGCCCTATGGCCATTTGGGACGTAGCCCCCTAATCTTCCTGTGGTAAATCCTTTAGTTTTATCAGCCAGGGATTACCTGCTTTTAGGAAAGAGCTGGAGAAGGAAACAGAGAGAAAGAAGGATGGAGGTAGAGTGAGAGAAAGGGAGGGAAGGAGAGGGAGAGGTGAAGAGAGAGATACAGAAAGACAGAAGGAATATGGTTATGTAGAGACAAAATAAAAACAAATTGGAACAGTGTAATCTCCAGTAAAGAGGACCTGTTTGATTTGAAGGAGGGAAGTTGAATGATGATCCTCCATGTTTCATGTCTGACTGATTCCTCTCAAGAGTTTCTCTCTTATGGAGACTCTCTTCTGAGGCTCCAGTAGAGAGACGTGTTTCCCAACCCTCCTCCAGTAGCCTCATCTGTTCCTCTCCTCCAGTAGCCTCATCTGTTCCTTTCCTCCAGTACTCCTCTGTTCTTCTCCTCCAGTACTCCATCTGTCCCTCTCCTCCAGTAGCCTCATCTGTTCCTCTCCTCCAGTACTCCATCTGTTCCTCTCCTCCAGTACTCCTCTGTTCCTCTCCTCCAGTACTCCATCTGTGCCTCTCCTCCAGTACTCCTCTGTTTCTCTCCTCCAGTACTCCATCTGTTCCTCTCCTCCAGTAGCCTCATCTGTTCCTCTCCTCCAGTACTCCATCTGTTCCTCTCCTCCAGTACTCCTCTGTTCCTCTCCTCCAGTACTCCATCTGTTCCTCTCCTCCAGTACTCCTCTGTTTCTCTCCTCCAGTACTCCATCTGTTCCTCTCCTCCAGTACTACATCTGTTCCTCTCCTCCAGTACTCCTCTGTTCCTCTCCTCCAGTACTCCTCTGTTCCTCTCCTCCAGTACTCCATCTGTTCCTCTCCTCCAGTACTCCTCTGTTCCTCTCCTCCAGTACTCCATCTGTTCCTCTCCTCCAGTACTCCTCTGTTCCTCTCCTCCAGTACTCCATCTGTTCCTCTCCTCCAGTAGTCCATCTGTTCCTCTCGTCTGTTCCTCTCCTCCAGTACTCCATCTGTCCCTCTCCTCTGTTCCTCTCCTCTGCCCCTCTGTTCACAGTCTGGGACAGTTGTGGGATGTGATAGATCCTAAATTAATACAACTACTAGCATCCCCCAAAAAATGTTTTTACGCAAGGTGACTGACGCAACAGATCAGAACGTTTAGATTAAAATGTGATACACTATTAGGCAGTTTCTTCACATTATAAGAGCAGCAGCTTTTCCCCGTGGTTCATTTTCTTGCCTGCCAGGTAGGCTATACTCCTGTTGCAAAGAGAAGCAATGTGCTTAACATTAGGAAAGTTGAGAATTAAATATAGTAGATCTAACCTATAGAAAGCTGATCCTCCTCTTTTTACTAGAGGCCATCGCTCTGTTTTCTCACCCAATTACATAACCTATAGAAAGCTGATCCTCCTCTTTTTACTAGAGGCCATCACTCTGTTTTCTGACCCAATTACATAGGCTATAGAAATGTTGCACAACATGAGCTCATGGGCTCTCATCAAGTGTTTGATTAGATTTTTGAATACATTTGCATTGACGTCAGTTATTTAGAGGGACAATAGAGCGCTGAGTACCAGGCAGTTAGCAAGTTTGGTAGGCTACTAATGACCATCAGCAGCATCAGAGCTTAGAGAAGCCTAATTACAGTGGAACATGTGAAATTTGACTGCCTTCATGACCCGTGACCGCCGGTGTGGCGATTAATACGGTCACCACAACAGCCCTAATCCCACCCCACCATACACCCCAGCCCTGTACCCCTGGCTAGGATTGAATGACATAGGGGACGGATGGAGACAGGGGGTGGGCCAAAACCCTGGGCTGGATGGATGGGAGGTGGGGTTACACCCTGGGGTGGATAGATGGGAGGTGGGGTAGGGTTAAACCCTGGAGTGGATAGATGGGAGGTGGGGTAGGGTTACACCCTGGGGGGGATAGATGGGAGGTGGGGTAGTGTTAAACCCTGGGGTGGATAGATGGGAGGTGGGGTAGGGTTACACCCTGGGGTGGATAGATGGGAGGTGGGGTAGTGTTAAACCCTGGGGTGGATAGATGGGAGGTGGGGTAGGGTTACACCCTGGGGTGGATAGATGAGAGGTGGGGTAGGGTTACACCCTGGGGTGGATAGATGGGAGGTGGGGTAGAGCTGTGGAGGCAGGTTAACACTATCCCACCACTTGATCAATACTAGCCTTAATCAACCCCTATTAGCCAAGGACCCCCACCCCTCATACCCCCCCCCCCCACACACACACACACACACACACGGTCGTACAAAATCTTCCTCCTTCAACCTTAAGTAGCCGTCGTCCCATTTTAATTGAATTAAACCAATCGCTGTCCTCTCCACCATTTAAACAAGACCTTGGAAGTGCCTTACAAATTGGCTGAGTGATTTGTCTGACAAATAGTTGTGTGTGTGTGTGGGGTGGTAGAGGAGTGATGATAAGGCTTTAATTGGTTCGTTATAAAGCCCTCCAGCCCTGCAATCTCCTCCACTCCTCCGTCCCCCTCCACCCCTCTCTCCCATCCCCCTCCACTCCTCTCTCCCATCCCCCTCCACTCCTCTCTCCCATCCCCCTCCACTCCTCTCTCCCATCCCCCTCCACTCCTCTCTCCCATCCCCCTCCACTCCTCTCTCCCATCCCCCTCCACTCCTCTTGCCCATCCCCCTCCACTCCTCTCGCCCATCCCCCTCCACTCCTCTCGCCCATCCCCCTCCACTCCTCTCTCCCATCCCCCTCCACTCCTCTCTCCCATCCCCCTCCACTCCTCTCTTCCATCTCCACTCTTCTCGCCCATCCCCCTCCACTCCTCTCTCCCATCCCCCTCCACTCCTCTCGCCCATCCCCCTCCACTCCTCTCTTCCATCCCCCTCCACTCCTCTCTCCCGTCCCCCTCCACCCCTCTCTCCCATCCCCCTCCACTCCTCTCTCCCATCCCCCTCCACTCCTCTCTCCCATCCCCCTCCACTCCTCTCTCCCATCCCCCTCCACTCCTCTCTCCCATCCCCCTCCACTCCTCTCTCCCATCCCCCTCCACTCCTCTCTCCCATCCCCCTCCACTCCTCTCTCCCATCCCCCTCCACTCCTCTCTCCCATCTCCACTCCTCTCGCCCATCCCCCTCCACTCCTCTCTCCCATCCCCCTCCACTCCTCTCGCCCATCCCCCTCCACTCCTCTCTTCCATCCCCCTCCACTCCTCTCTCCCGTCCCCCTCTACTCCTCTCTTCCATCCCCCTCTACTCCTCTCTTCCACCCCCCTTCACTCCTCTCTCCCGTCCCCCTCTACTCCTCTCTCCCATCCCCCCGCCTTCGTCCCACTCCTCCACTCCTCTCTCCCATCCCCCTCCACTCCTCTCGCCCATCCCCCTCCACTCCTCTCTTCCATCCCCCTCCACTCCTCTCTCCCGTCCCCCTCCACTCCTCTCTCCCATCCCCCTCCACTCCTCTCTTCCATCCCCCTCCACTCCTCTCTTCCGTCCCCCTCCACTCCTCTCTCCCATCCCCCTCCACTCCTCTCTCCCGTCCCCCTCCACTCCTCTCTCCCATCCCCCTCTACTCCTCTCTTCCATCCCCCTTCACTCCTCTCTCCCGTCCCCCTCTACTCCTCTCTTCCATCCCCCTCTACTCCTCTCTTCCATCCCCCTCTACTCCTCTCTCCCATCCCCCTCCACTCCTCTCTCCCATCCCCCTCTACTCCTCTCTTCCATCCCCCTTCACTCCTCTCTCCCGTCCCCCTCTACTCCTCTCTCCCATCCCCCTCCACTCCTCTCTCCCATCCCCCTCCACTCCTCTCTCCCATCCCCCTCTACTCCTCTCTTCCATCCCCCTTCACTCCTCTCTCCCGTCCCCCTCTACTCCTCTCTCCCATCCCCCTCCACTCCTCTCTCCCATCCCCCTCCACTCCTCTCTCCCATCCCCCTCCACTCCTCTCTCCCATCCCCCTCCACTCCTCTCTCCCATCCCCCTCTACTCCTCTCTTCCATCCCCCTCTACTCCTCTCTCCCATCCCCCTCTACTCCTCTCTTCCATCCCCCTTCACTCCTCTCTCCCGTCCCCCTCTACTCATCTCTTCCATCCCCCTCTACTCCTCTCTTCCATCCCCCTCTACTCCTCTCTCCCATCCCCCTCCACTCCTCTCTCCCATCCCCCTCTACTCCTCTCTTCCATCCCCCTTCACTCCTCTCTCCCGTCCCCCTCAACTCCTCTCTCCCATCCCCCTCCACTCCTCTCTCCCATCCCCCTCCACTCCTCTCTCCCATCCCCCTCCACTCCTCTCCCGTCCCCCTCTACTCCTCTCTCCCATCCCCCTTCACTCCTCTCTCCCATCCCCCTCTACTCCTCTCTCCCATCCCCCTCTACTCCTCTCTTCCATCCCCCTCTACTCCTCTCTTCCATCCCCCTTCACTCCTCTCTCCCGTCCCCCTCTACTCCTCTCTCCCATCCCCCTCCACTCCTCTCTCCCATCCCCCTCTACTCCTCTCTCCCGTCCCCCTCTACTCCTCTCTCCCATCCCCCCCCGCCTTTGTCCCACTCCTCCACTACTCAGGTGTGTCTGCCCTCTAAAGGAACTATTCACTCTCCATTATAATTGTAATAATATTCCTGTATGGTAAAGGTGGTATTGGGTCTGTATGGTAAAGGTGGTATTGGGTCTGTATGGTAAAGGTGGTATTGGGTCTGTATGGTATTGGGTCTGTATGGTAAAGGTGGTATTGGGTCTGTATGATAAAGGTGGTATTGGGTCTGTATGGTAAAGGTGGTATTGGGTCTGTATGGTAAAGGTGGTATTGGGTCTGTATGGTAAAGGTGGTATTGGGTCTGTATGATAAAGGTGGTATTGGGTCTGTATGATAAAGGTGGTATTGGGTCTGTATTATAAAGGTGGTATTGGGTCTGTATGGTAAAGGTGGTATTGGGTCTGTATGGTAAAGGTGGTATTGGGTCTGTATGGTAAAGGTGGTATTGGGTCTGTATGGTAAAGGTGGTATTAGGTCTGATAAAGGTGGTATTGGGTCTGTATGGTAAAGGTGGTATTGGGTCTGATAAAGGTGGTATTGGGTCTGTATGATAAAGGTGGTATTGGGTCTGTATGGTAAAGGTGGTATTGGGTCTGATAAAGGTGGTATTGGGTCTGTATGGTAAAGGTGGTATTGGGTCTGTATGATAAAGGTGGTATTGGGTCTGTATTATAAAGGTGGCATTGGGTCTGTATGGTAAAGGTGGTATTGGGTCTGTATGATAAAGGTGGTATTGGGTCTGTATTATAAAGGTGGTATTGGGTCTGTATGGTAAAGGTGGTATTGGGTCTGTATGGTAAAGGTGGTATTGGGTCTGTATGGTAAAGGTGGTATTGGGTCTGTATGATAAAGGTGGTATTGGGTCTGTATGATAAAGGTGGTATTGGGTCTGTATGATAAAGGTGGTATTGGGTCTGTATTATAAAGGTGGTATTGGGTCTGTATGGTAAAGGTGGTATTGGGTCTGTATGGTAAAGGTGGTATTGGGTCTGTATGGTAAAGGTGGTATTGGGTCTGTATGGTAAAGGTGGTATTAGGTCTGATAAAGGTGGTATTGGGTCTGTATGGTAAAGGTGGTATTGGGTCTGTATGATAAAGGTGGTATTGGGTCTGTATGGTAAAGGTGGTATTGGGTCTGATAAAGGTGGTATTGGGTCTGTATGGTAAAGGTGGTATTGGGTCTGTATGGTAAAGGTGGTATTGGGTCTGTATGGTACAGGTGGTATTAGGTCTGATAAAGGTGGTATTGGGTCTGTATGGTAAAGGTGGTATTGGGTCTGATAAAGGTGGTATTGGGTCTGTATGGTAAAGGTGGTATTGGGTCTGTATGATAAAGGTGGTATTGGGTCTGTATGATAAAGGTGGTATTGGGTCTGTATGATAAAGGTGGTATTGGGTCTGTATGGTAAAGGTGGTATTGGGTCTGTATGATAAAGGTGGTATTGGGTCTGTATGATAAAGGTGGTATTGGGTCTGTATGATAAAGGTGGTATTGGGTCTGTATGATAAAGGTGGTATTGGGTCTGTATTATAAAGGTGGTATTGGGTCTGTATGGTAAAGGTGGTATTGGGTCTGTATGGTAAAGGTGGTATTGGGTCTGTATGGTAAAGGTGGTATTGGGTCTGTATGGTAAAGGTGGTATTAGGTCTGATAAAGGTGGTATTGGGTCTGTATTGTAAAGGTGGTATTGGGTCTGATAAAGGTGGTATTGGGTCTGTATGATAAAGGTGGTATTGGGTCTGTATGGTAAAGGTGGTATTGGGTCTGATAAAGGTGGTATTGGGTCTGTATGGTAAAGGTGGTATTGGGTCTGTATGGTAAAGGTGGTATTGGGTCTGTATGGTACAGGTGGTATTAGGTCTGATAAAGGTGGTATTGGGTCTGTATGGTAAAGGTGGTATTGGGTCTGATAAAGGTGGTATTGGGTCTGTATGGTAGAGGTGGTATTGGGTCTGTATGGTAAAGGTGGTATTGGGTCTGATAAAGGTGGTATTGGGTCTGTATGGTAAAGGTGGTATTGGGTCTGTATGATAAAGGTGGTATTGGGTCTGTATGGTAAAGGTGGTATTGGGTCTGTATGGTAAAGGTGGTATTGGGTCTGTATGATAAAGGTGGTATTGGGTCTGTATGGTAAAGGTGGTATTGGGTCTGTATGGTACAGGTGGTATTAGGTCTGATAAAGGTGGTATTGGGTCTGTATGGTAAAGGTGGTATTGGGTCTGTATGATAAAGGTGGTATTGGGTCTGTATGGTAAAGGTGGTATTGGGTCTGTATGGTAAAGGTGGTATTGGGTCTGTATGATAAAGGTGGTATTGGGTCTGTATGGTAAAGGTGGTATTGGGTCTGTATGATAAAGGTGGTATTGGGTCTGTATGGTAAAGGTGGTATTGGGTCTGTATGGTAAAGGTGGTATTGGGTCTGTATGATAAAGGTGGTATTGGGTCTGTATGGTAAAGGTGGTATTGGGTCTGTATGGTAAAGGTGGTATTGGGTCTGTATGGTAAAGGTGGTATTGGGTCTGTATGGTATTGGGTCTGTATGGTAAAGGTGGTATTGAGTCTGTATGGTAAAGGTGGTATTGGGTCTGTATGGTAAAGGTGGTATTGGGTCTGTATGATAAAGGTGGTATTGGGTCTGTATGGTATTGGGTCTGTATGGTAAAGGTGGTATTGGGTCTGTATGGTAAAGGTGGTATTGGGTCTGTATGGTAAAGGTGGTATTGGGTCTGTATGGTAAAGGTGGTATTGGGTCTGTATGGTAAAGGTGGTATTGGGTCTGTATGGTAAAGGTGGTATTGGGTCTGTATGATAAAGGTGGTATTGGGTCTGTATGGTAAAGGTGGTATTGGGTCTGTATGGTAAAGGTGGTATTGGGTCTGTATGGTAAAGGTGGTATTGGGTCTGTATGGTAAAGGCGGTATTGGGTCTGTATGATAAAGGTGGTATTGGGTCTGTATGGTAATGTATGATAAAGGTGGTATTGGGTCTGTATGGTAAAGGTGGTATTGGGTCCTGGGGCTGTAGTCATAAAGTATCTGAGGAGGAGTGCTGGTCTAGGATCAGTTCTGCCTTTTAAATCATGATGATGAATAAGAGGGGGGACCTGATCCTAGATCAGCACTTTGTGAAAACGGGTCCTGGGCTGACAGATTCTCCATTCACAGAAAACTAGTCTTTTGTCCATCTTTTTTCTCTTTGTGGAATCATCTAGTTTCATCAGTCCATTCCTCTAACAGTCTGGGTGGAATCATCTAGTTTCATCATCAGTCCATTCCTCTAACAGTCTGGGTGGAATCATCTAGTTTCATCATCAGTCCATTCCTCTAACAGTCTGGGTGGAATCATCTAGTTTCATCAGTCCTCTAACAGTCTGGGTGGAATCATCTAGTTTCATCATCAGTCCATTCCTCTAACAGTCTGGGTGGAATCATCTAGTTTCATCATCAGTCCATTCCTCTAACAGTCTGGGTGGAATCATCTAGTTTCATCAGACCATTCTTCTAACAGTCTGGGTGGAATCATCTAGTTTCATCAGTCCTCTAACAGTCTGGATGGAATCATCTAGTTTCATCATCAGTCCATTCCTCTAACAGTCTGGGTGGAATCATCTAGTTTCATCAGTCCATTCCTCTAACAGTCTGGGTGGAATCATCTAGTTTCATCAGTCCTCTAACAGTCTGGGTGGAATCATCTAGTTTCATCATCAGTCCATTCCTCTAACAGTCTGGGTGGAATCATCTAGTTTCATCAGTCCATTCCTCTAACAGTCTGGGTGGAATCATCTAGTTTCATCAGTCCTCTAACAGTCTGGGTGGAATCATCTAGTTTCATCAGTCCTCTAACAGTCTGGGTGGAATCATCTAGTTTCATCAGTCCATTCCTCTAACAGTCTGGGTGGAATCATCTAGTTTTATCATCAGTCCATTCCTCTAACAGTCTGGATGGAATCATCTAGTTTCATCAGTCCATTCCTCCTGGGTCAATAGCTTCTAAAAAGTAGCATATTTTTTTCATGTCCTCCTTTCCACTCTGTCCCTATTTCCTGGTAGAGTGTAGTGTGATGTGGCCTGTCTGTCATTAACCTGAGTGGTTGTTCCTCTCATCTACTTTGTGTCAGGCGTTCCATCAGGTGAAAACAACAAATTTCAAAGACTGCATCCTGACCTATTGATCTCCCCTCCCTCTCCTCCCGTCCCTCTCCTCCCTTCCCTCTCCTCCCGTCCCTCTCCTCCCTTCCCTCTCCTCCCTCCCCTCCCCTCCCCATCTTGTCCCTCCCATCCCAGTCCTGTCCCTTCCCTCCCTGTCCTGTCCCCCTCCTCCCTCTCCTCTACTCTCCTCTCCTCCCTGTCCTGTCCCTCCCCTCCCTGTCTTGTCCCTCCCCGTCCTGTCCCTCTCCTCCCTTCCCTCCTCAACCTGTCCCTCTCCTCCCTCCCCTCCCCGTCCTGTCCCTCTCCTCCCTGCCCTCCCCGTCCTGTCCCTCCCCGTCCTGTCCCTCCCCTCCCTCCCTGTCCTGTCCCTCCACTCCCCGTCCTGTCCCTCCCCTCCCTCCCCGTCCTGTCCCTCTCCTCCCTCCCCGTCCTGTCCCTCTCCTCCCCTCCCTCCCTGTCCTGTCCCTCCCCTCCCTCCCCGTCTTGTCCCTCCCCTCCCTCCCCGTCTTGTCCCTCTCCTCCCATCTCTCCCCGTCTTGTCCTTTCCCTCCCCTCCCTCCCCGTCTTGTCCTGTCCCTCCCCTCCCCTCCCTCCCCGTCTTGTCCTGTCCCTCCCTCCCTCCCCGTCTTGTCCCTCCCTCCCCTCCCTCTCCTCCCTCCCTCCCCTTCCTCTCCTCCCTCCCTCCCCTCCCCTCCCTCTCCTCCCTCCCTCTCCTCCCTCTCCTCCCTCCCTCCCTCCCCTCCCCCCTGTCCTGTCCTGTCCCTCTCCTCCCTCCCTCCCCTCCCCTCCCTCCTCGTCTTGTCCCTCTCAACACTTTTTTTTGGTTACTACATGATTCCATAGTTTTGATGTATTCACTATTATTCTACAATGGAGAAAAAACCCTTGAATGAGTAGGCGTGTCCATGGCACTGTACATATCATCAGAACATGTCAGACATCCTGTCTAGAACAGCACATAAGTGCTTCAGCGTCGAGTCACTGCATTGTTGGCTGTTTACACATGCAGAACTTCCTGGTTCTCTCTCCAGGCCTGTTCTACTCTACTCTACATCCATAGCCATGCAGAACTTCCTGGTTCTCTCTCCAGGCCTGTTCTACTCTACATCCATAGCCATGCAGAACTTCCTGGTTCTCTCTCCAGGCCTGTTCTACTCTACTCTACATCCATAGCCATGCATAACTTCCTGGTTCTCTCTCCAGGTCTGTTCTACTCTACATCCATAGCCATGCAGAACTTCCTGGTTCTCTCTCCAGGCCTGTTCTACTCTACATCCACAGCCATGCAGAACTTCCTGGTTCTCTCTCCAGGTCTGTTCTACTCTACATCCACAGCCATGCAGAACTTCCTGGTTCTCTCTCCAGGTCTGTTCTACTCTTCATCCATAGCCATGCAGAACTTCCTGGTTCTCTCTCCAGGTCTGTTCTACTCTACATCCATAGCCATGCAGAACTTCCTGGTTCTCTCTCCAGGCCTGTTCTACTCTACATCCGTAGCCATGCAGAACTTCCTGGTTCTCTCTCCAGGCCTGTTCTACTCTACATCCGTAGCCATGCAGAACTTCCTGGTTCTCTCTCCAGGTCTGTTCTACTCTACATCCATAGTCATGCAGAACTTCCTGGTTCTCTCTCCAGGCCTGTTCTACTCTACATCCATAGCCATGCAGAACTTCCTGGTTCTCTCTCCAGGCCTGTTCTACTCTACATCCGTAGCCATGCAGAACTTCCTGGTTCTCTCTCCAGGCCTGTTCTACTCTACATCCTTAGCCATACAGAACTTCCTGGTTCTCTCTCCAGGTCTGTTCTACTCTACATCCATAGCCATGCAGAACTTCCTGGTTCTCTCTCCAGGCCTGTTCTACTCTACATCCAGAGCCATGCAGAACTTCTTGGTTCTCTTTCCAGGCCTGTTCTACTCTACATCCGTAGCCATGCAGAACTTCCTGGTTCTCTCTCCAGGTCTGTTCTGCTCTACATCCATAGCCATGCAGAACTTCCTGGTTCTCTCTCCAGTTCTGTTCTACTCTACATCCATAGCCACGCAGAACTTCCTGGTTCTCTCTCCAGGTCTGTTCTACTCTACATCCGTAGCCATGCAGAACTTCCTGGTTCTCTCTCCAGGTCTGTTCTACTCTACATCCACAGCCATGCAGCATTTTAGGCTTTGAAGGTAAATACTAAAACCTTCCCTGAACAACATGAAATAACGTATTCAGAGGTGGTATAGACAAAGGGTGGTAGCGACGGTTGTTGCCTGATGTGCACGACGCTCGTTGGTTCGTTGGCTCTCTCTGCCAACGTGTAACAGGCTATAATGTGGTGGAAGCGCTGGCTTTAGCTTGTCAGAGGAGGTATTACCCACACTCACGCCTTAACAAATGAGCTTTGGCTGAGAGAGTTAGAGGGGGTGGCTGCTGTGGATGTTTACAATATGGAGGAGCTGGGATGATCCTGTTAGAGATAAACAACAACACTACCAGCAGCAGGAAAAACAGCTCTCCTTCCTAATGTACAATCCCCCTGTGTGTGTGTGTGTGTGTGTGTGTGTGTGACTCTCTGTCTCTCCACACAACAAATGGTCTGTATGGATGTTGAAGGAGATGGCAAACCCCTCTCAGCCCACCTTTCTCTTCCTCCTCTGCCTCTTCCTCCTCCTCCTCTGCCTCTTCCTCCTCTGCCTCTTCCTCCTCCTTCCTCTGCCTCCTCCTCCTCTGCCTCTTCCTCCTCCTTCCTCTGCCTCTTCCTCCTCCTCCTCGGCCTCTTCCTCCTCTGCCTCTTCCTCCTCCTCCTTCTCCTCCTCTGCCTCTGCCTCTTCCTCCTCCTCTTCCTCCTTCCCCTCCTCTTCCTCTTTCCCCTCCTCCTCTGCCTCTTCCTCCTCTTCCTCCTTCCCCTCCTCCTCTGCCTCCCCCTCCTCCTCCTCCTCCTCTGCCTCCTCCTCCTCCTCCTCTTCATGGATGAATAAGTGAAGGAGGGTTTATAACTGGATGGTAGGATGGTGGTCCTGGGCCCTCAGTCATAAATCTATAGCCCATTAATCTCCTTTTAACTGCCGTCTTCCACAAACAAATTAGGGGTGCAGGAGGTCACCGATCGTCCCCCGATAACCACAACGTTTATCAATGAATCTAAGCTGCTGCTAACGGACGGGAAAACTCATTAAGGAAGGAGGCACTTCCTGATGGAATTATGCTCTGCAGGTAAAGAGGTTGGAGAGGGTGGTGTGGAGGGAGGTGGTGTGTGTGTCTACTTGACGTAGGCCCCACACACACACACCAACACACACACACACACAGCAGCAATGCAGGGCCCCATGCATTGTCCGGGGCGGGCGGCGTGGACTCATAAGTGATGAGAGGGGTGATAGCAGGAAGCCAATTAAAATGAACATAATTACAAAGTCACCCCTGTGACGCTATGCAGGGCCTGATCAGAATAAACATACCTCAACAGACAGGACAGGAGGAGAAACATGAAGGAGGGAGCAGAGGAGAGGAGGATGGAGGGGCAGAGGTGAGGAAAGGAGGGAAGGGCAGAGGAGATGAGGTTAGGAGGGGGCAGAGGAGATGAGGTTAGGGGGGGGCAGAGGAGATGAGGTTAGGAGGGGGGAGAGGAGGGATGGAGGGGCAGAGGTGAGGTTAGGAGGGGGCAGAGGAGATGAGGTTAGGAGGGGGCAGAGGTGAGGAAAGGAGGGGGGAGAGGAGATGAGGTTAGGAGGGGGCAGAGGAGATGAGGTTAGGAGGGGGCAGAGGTGAGGAAAGGAGGGGGGAGAGGAGGGATGGAGGGGCAGAGGTGAGGAAAGGAGGAAGAGAGGAGAGGGAAGGAGGAGAGGAGAGGAGGGAGGGAAGGGAGAGGAGTGGAGAGACCAAGGGAGGGAGGAGGGCTGGGAAGACAGGAACAATATGACAAGGGATGGAAAAAGAAAGGAGGGAGGAGAGGTTGTGAGAGGAGGAGGGAGGAGAGGAGTGAGAGGAGGAGGGAGGAGAGGAAGAGGGAGGAGTCTGATCAGAAAGGGAAGCCTCTCCCTGTTCTCTCTCTCTGACTCGTCCCAGGGTACAGGCCTTTATGAGATCCTGATCAGTTTGCCCTGGCCCTTTCTCTGTGGTGGCCCTTTCTCTGTGGTGGCCCTTTCTCTGTGGTGGCCCTTTCTCTGTGGTGGCCCTTTCTCTGTGGTGGCCCTTTCTCTGTGTGGCCCTTTCTCTGTGGTGGCCCTTTCTCTGTGTGGCCCTTTCTCTGTGGTGGCCCTTTCTCTGTGGTGGCCCTTTCTCTGTGGTGGCCCTTTCTCTGTGGTGGCCCTTTCTCTGTGGTGGCCCTTTCTCTGTGGTGGCCCTTTCTCTGTTGTGGTCCTTTCTCTGTGGTGGCCCTTTCTCTGTGGTGGCCCTTTCTCTGTGGTGGCCCTTTCTCTGTGGTGGCCCTTTCTCTCTGTGGCCCTTTCTCTGTGGTGGCCCTTTCTCTCTGTGGCCCTTTCTCTGTGGTGGCCCTTTCTCTGTTGTGGCCCTTTCTCTGTGGTGGCCCTTTCTCTGTGGTGGCCCTTTCTCTGTGGTGGCCCTTTCTCTGTTGTGGTCCTTTCTCTGTGGTGGCCCTTTCTCTGTGGTGGCCCTTTCTCTGTGGTGGCCCTTTCTCTGTGGTGGCCCTTTCTCTCCGTGGCCCTTTCTCTGTGGTGGCCCTTTCTCTCTGTGGCCCTTTCTCTGTGTGGCCCTTGCTCTGTGTGGCCCTTTCTCTGTGGTGGCCCTTTCTCTGTGTGGCCCTTTCTCTGTGTGGCCCTTTCTCTGTGTGGCCCTTTCTCTGTGGTGGCCCTTTCTCTGCGGTGGCCCTTTCTCTGCGGTGGCCCTTTCTCTGTGTGGCCCTTTCTCTGTGGTGGCCCTTTCTCTGTGGTGGCCCTTTCTCTGTGGTGGCCCTTTCTCTGTGGTGGCCCTTTCTCTGTGTGACCCTTTCTCTGTGGTGTCCCTTTCTCTGTGTGGGCCTTTCTCTGTGGTGGCCCTTTCTCTGTGGTGGCCATTTCTCTTTGTGGCCCTTTCTCTGTGGTGGCCCTTTCTCTGTGGTGGCCCTTTCTCTGTGGTGGCCCTTTCTCTGTGGTGGCCCTTTCTCTGTGTGGCCCTTTCTCTGTGTGGCCCTTTCTCTGTGTGGCCCTTTCTCTGTGGTGGCCCTTTCCCTGTGGTGGCCCTTTCTCTGTGTGGCCCTTTCTCTGTGGTGGCCCTTTCTCTGTGGTGGCCCTTTCTCTGTGGTGGCCCTTTCTCTGTGGTGGCCCTTTCTCTGTGGTGGCCCTTTCTCTGTGTGGCCCTTTCTCTGTGTGGCCCTTTCTCTGTGGTGGCCCTTTCTCTCTGTGGCCCTTTCTCTGTGGTGGCCCTTTCTCTGTGGTGGCCCTTTCTCTGTGTGGCCCTTTCTCTGTGGTGGCCCTTTCTCTGTGGTGGCCTTTTCTCTCTGTGGCCCTTTCTCTGTGGTGGCCCTTTCTCCGTGTGGCCCTTTCTCTGTGGTGGCCCTTTCTCTGTGTGGCCCTTTCTCTGTGGTGGCCCTTTATCTGTGGTGGCCCTTTCTCTGTGTGGCCCTTTCTCTGTGGTCGCCCTTTCTCTGTGGTGGCCCTTTCTCTCGGTGGCCCTTTCTCTGTGGTGGCCTTTTCTCTGTGGTGGCCCTTTCTCTGTGTGTCCCTTTCTCTGTGTGACTTCTGACTCAGATAGTCCTACATGATGTATTCTACTTCTGACTCTCAGATAGTCCTGTATTCTATAGCATTCCTGGTGCTTTGACATTATTCTGTTAGATTAGCGTTGCCTTATCCTCTCCTCTCTCCTCCCTACCCCTCTCCTCTCCCCTCTCCTCTCTCCTCTCCCCTCCCTCTCCTCTCCTCTCCCCCCTCCTCTCCTCTCTCCTCCCTGCCCCTCTCCTCTCTCCTCCTCTCCTCTCTCCTCTCCTCTCCTCTCTCCTCCTCTCCTCTCTCCTCTCTCCTCCTCTCCTCTCTCCTCCTCTCCTCTCCTCTCCTCTCCTCCCTAACCCCCTCCTCTCCTCTCTCCTCCTCTCTCCTCCCTACCCCCCTCCTCTCCTCTCTCCTCCTCTCCTCCCTACCCCTCTCCTCTCTCCTCCTCTCCTCTCTCCTCCCTACCCCCCTCCTCTCCTCTCCCCTCCCTCTCCTCTCCTCTCCTCCCCACCCCTCTCCTCCTCTCCTCTCCTCTCTTCTCCTCTCCTCTCTCCTCCCTACCCCTCTCCTCTCTCCTCCCTCTCCTCTCTCCTCCTCTCCTCTCTCCTCCCTACCCCTCTCCTCTCTCCTCCTCTCCTCTCTCCTCCCTACCCCTCTCCTCTCTCCTCCTCTCCTCTCTCCTCCTCTCCTCTCTCCTCCCTTCCCCTCTCCTCTCTCCTCTCTCCTCCTCTCCTCTCCTCCTCTCCTCTCTCCTCCTCTCCTCTCGTCCTCTCCTCTCCTCTCTCCTCCTCTCCTCTCCTCTCCTCTCCTCTCCTCTCCTCTCCTCTCCTCTCTCCTCCCTACCCCTCTCTCCTCTCCTCCTCTCCTCTCTCCTCCCTACCCCTCTCCTCTCTCCTCCTCTCCTCTCTCCTCCTCTCCTCTCTCCTCCCTTCCCCTCTCCTCTCTCCTCTCTCCTCCTCTCCTCTCCTCCTCTCCTCTCTCCTCCTCTCCTCTCTCCTCTCCTCTCCTCCTCTCCTCTCTCCTCCCTTCCCCTCTCCACTCTCCTCTCTCCTCCTCTCCTCTCCTCCTCTCCTCTCTCCTCCTCTCCTCTCTCCTCTCCTCTCCTCTCCTCCTCTCCTCTCCTCCTCTCCTCTCTCCTCCTCTCCTCTCTCCTCCCTACCCCCTCCTCTCCTCTCCTCTCTCCTCCTCTCCTCTCTCCTCTCCTCTCTCCTCCTCTCCTCTCCTCTCTCCTCCCTACCCCTCTCCTCTCTCCTCCTCTCCTCTCTCCTCTCCTCCTCTCCTCTCTCCTCCTCTCCTCTCTCCTCCCTACCCCTCTCCGCCCTACCCCTCTCCTCTCTCCTCCTCTCCTCTCTCCTCTCTCCTCCCTACCCCCCTCGGCCGCCCCGCCGGATGTGCTTTGGTTGTTGACACCGAGGCGTCAGAAATAATGGAATCTCTTGTCTGTCGGGTTGTATTTTTGGCCCGACGCTCCACAGCGCTGTAAGGTGTGTGTGTGTGTGTGTGTGTGTGTGTGTGTGTGTGTGATAGCAGGAGGGGTTTTGTAATGAAGGTTTTCTTTTCATTTTTTTACTATGGAATGTTTGTTGGGTCGAGGCGGAGGTTTTCTCTAATCCTACCCCCGAGCCCAGAAACATAGATGTGTCAATTCTATTCCACACACACACACACACACACACTTTGCTTTGGGCGAGACACCATCCCGTTTGATAAATTGTGTCTCTCCCATCCTTGTGTCTTAAGGAAATGTGTGTATTTGTGGAGACAGATATGCTGTTTGTTCTGTTATTGACTGTCTGATGTTTTACTGTATGAATCCATCTGTGTACCTTTATCTCTCTGTGGTCTAAAAACACAACGTTGGTTTATAAATGACAATGTTCATGTTTCAGAGTAGAATGCATTATTATTGATAGGGGTCACTGGGGGTCTCATAGCTGTGTGCTTTATACACACACACACACACACACACACACACACACACACACACACACACACACACACACCCTGTTCTTTGCCTCTGCAGTGAGTGAATATTTTTTGTGGTTAAACCTTTTGTTGTAGTGTGTGTTTTCTCTCACTCGATGCTACTCCCTGTCTCTCGCAGTCTAAAGGCCTCTTAGAGTGTGTGTGTGTGTGTGTGTGTGTGTTGCACTGGTGTATGTGTGTCTCTATCTGCTAGAGTGTGTGTGTGTGTGTCTCTCTCTGCTAGAGTGTGTGTGTGTGTCTCTCTCTGCTAGAGTGTGTGTGTGTGTGTCTCTCTCTGCTAGAGTGTGTGTGTGTGTGTCTCTCTCTGCTAGTGTGTGTGTGTGTGTGTCTCTCTCTGTTAGAGTGTGTGTGTGTGTGTCTCTTTCTGCTGTGTTGTGTTGTAGTTGCTTTAATACCACCTGGTCTCTAATCCCAGGTAATTATGGACCTGAAATTACACAGCTACTTTAACATCACTTGAAAGGAGAAAGATGGCCTCAGGAGGAAGCTGACTGCCTGTCTGCCTGCTTGACTGACTGTCTGTCTGCCTGATCGACTGACTGTCTGTCTGCCTGATCGACTGACTGTCTGTCTGCCTGATCGACTGACTGTCTGTCTGCCTGATCGACTGACTGTCTGTCTGCCTGGTCGACTGACTGACTGACTGACTGACTGACTGCCTGCCTGATCAACTGACTGCCTGCCTGATCAACTGACTGACTGCCTGATCAACTGACTGACTGCCTGATCAACTGACTGCCTGACAGAGAGAGATATTGGGGCGGGGGGGGGGGGGGGGGGGGGGGTGTGAATGACTTTAGTTTACATTAATTACACAAACACACACTGCTGAGGTGTGAGAAACCACATTCATGGAGTTGTTAAAATAGTAGAGGGATTACAACGCTGTCATAAACATTAGTCTAGTCAAGTGGACTCCAGCTAATCTCCTTCAAACTATTTCCCCTCAAATTAATATTTCCACCTAATTTATTAAATGACTAATTGTCACGCTCCCTATCATCTTGCTATGCTTGTTGTTTTCTCTTATTTATTCCTGTTCTGAGTGGCCCATCAGGCATTGTTTGGGCCGTCTAAAACGTGTGGTTGTATGGATGTTGGGAAAGGTTAAGGTCCTCTTTAAAGACGAGCCGGAAATGTCAAGTGTCTCCCTGTCCCTCTGGCTCTCCCTGCCCCTCCGGCTCTCCCTGCCTCTCTGCACTGAGAGAAAGAGCTTGAAGGAGACACTGAGGTAACAAGGTGCCATGAGAGTTTCCCTGTAAACTGTTTCACCTTGGTTTCCCTTGACGCTGAAGAAGAAGCTTTCATGCAGACACGCACAAACACATACTGAACCTCCAAGTATAGAAGAAAATGCTATAGACACATCAGCTAGCGTCCGTGGCCTGTAGCTAGCGTCCGTGGCCTGTAGCTAGCGTCCGTGGCCTGTAGCTAGCGTCCGTGGCCTGTAGCTAGCGTGCGTGGCCTGTAGCTGGCGTCCGTGGCCTGTAGCTGGCGTCCGTGGCCTGTAGCTGGCGTCCGTGGCCTGTAGCTAGCGTCCGTGGCCTGTAGCTAGCGTCCGTGGCCTGTAGCTAGCGTCCGTGGCCTGTAGCTAGCGTTCGTGGCCTGTAGCTAGCGTCCGTGGCCTGTAGCTAGCGTCCGTGTCCTGTAGCTAGCGTCCGTGGCCTGTAGCTAGCGTCCGTGGCCTGTAGCTTGTTCTCCATCCTCTTTTGAAATGTTTTGAATAGCGAGCCAACATGTTTTGAGCACCTACAATGGCCAGGAAAAGTATGTGAACCTTTTGGAAATACCTGGATTTCTGCATAAATTGGTCATCAAATTTGATCTGATCTTCATCTAAGTCACGACAATAGACAAACGCAGTCTGCTTAAACTAATAACACACAAACAATGATATGTTTTCATGTCTTTATTGAACACACCGTGTAAACATTCACAGTGCAGGGTGGGAAAAGTATGTGAACCCTTGGATTTAATAACTGTTTGACCCTCCTTTGGCAGCAGTAACCTCAACCAAACATTTTCTGTAGTTGTGGATCAGACCTGCACAACGGTCAGGAGGAATTTTGGACCATTCCTCTTTACAAAATTGTTTCAGTTCAGCAATATTCTTGGGATGTCTGGTGTGAACCGCTCTCTCGAGGTCATGTCACAGCATGTCAATCGGGTTGAGGTCAGGACTCTGACTGGGCCACTTCAGAAGGTCAGAACTCTGACTGGGCCACTCCAGAAGGTCAGGACTCTGACTGGGCCACTCCAGAAGGTCAGGACTCTGACTGGGCCACTCCAGAAGGTCAGGACTCTGACTGGGCCACTCCAGAAGGTCAGGACTCTGACTGAGCCACTCCAGAAGGTCAGGACTCTGACTGGGTCACTCCATAAGGTCAGGACTCTGACTGGGCCACTCCAGAAGGTCAGGACTCTGACTGGGCCACTCCAGAAGGTCAGGACTCTGACTGGGCCACTCCAGAAGGTCAGGACTCTGACTGGGCCACTCCAGAAGGTCAGGACTCTGACTGGGCCACTCCAGAAGGCATATTTTCATCTGTTCAAGACATTCTGTTGTTGATTTATTTCGGTGTTTTGGGTTGTTGTCCTGTTGCATCACCCAACTTCTGTTGAGCTTCAATTGGCGGACAGATTAGCCTTACATTCTCCTGCAAAATGTCTTGATAAACTTGGGAATTCATTTTTCCGTTGATGATAGCAAGCTGTCCAGGCCCTGAGGCAGCAAAGCAGCCCCAAACCATGATGCGCCCTCCACCAGACTTTACAGTTGGGATGAGGTGTTGATGTTGCTGTGTCTTTTTGTTCCCCACACATATCAGTGGCTTCTTCCGTGGTGTCCTCCCATGAACACCGTTCTTGTTTAGTGTTTTATGTATCGTAGACTCGTCAACAGAGATGTTAGCATGTTCCAGAGATTTCTTTAGCTGACACTCTAGGATTCTTCTTAACCTCATTGATCATTCTGACTGTGCTCTTGCAGTCATCTTTGCAGGATGTCCACTCCTAGGGAGAGTAGCAACAGTGCTGAACTTTCTCCATTTATAGACAATTTGTCTTACTGTGGACTGATGAACATCAAGGCTTTTAGTGATGCTTCTGAGATCTCTTTTGTTCGAGGCATGGTTCACATCAGGCAATGCTTCTTGTGAATATAACACTTTTTTTAAAGGGCAGGGCAGCTCTAACCAACATCTCCAATCTCGTCTCATTGATTGGACTCCAGGTTAGCTGACTCCTGACTCCACTTAGCTTTTGGAGAAGTCATTAGCCTTGGGGTTCACATACTTTTCCCAACCTACAGTGTGAATGTTTAAATGATGTATTCAATATAGACAAGAAACATACAATAATTGGTGTGTTATTATTTTAAGCAGACTGTGTTTGTCTGTTGTTGTGACTAAGATGAAGATCAGATCACATTTGATGAACAATTTATGCAGAAATCCAGGTCATTCCACAGGGCTCACATACTTTGTCTTGCCACTGTAGCACCAACAACTAATTTTGTCCTGCTTCTCTGTTGTTCCTCTGCAGCAGACATACAGGGGTCATACAGGGGTCATACTTACCAGCTTACCAACCCATTCCTCTGTTCCTCTGCAGCAGACATACAGGGGTCATACAGGGGTCATACTTACCAGCTTACCAACCCATTCCTCTGTTCCTCTGCAGCAGACATACAGGGGTCATACAGGGGTCATACTTACCAGCTTACCAACCAATTCCTCTGTTCCTCTGCAGCAGACACACAGGGGTCATACAGGGGTCATACTTACCAACATTAGAACAAGTTTAAGGTCAAGGTTAAGTTTAGGCATCAGCCAAGTCGTTGACGTCGTGTCACGTGATAGAACGCTCACTACATTGTAGCTGGTCCCATCAGGTAACCTGCCACACGTTAGCCCTATGCTAACCTCCCCAGGGGGCAGTCATTATTTCCTGGAACATCTTCCTCAATCAGCCTATCAAATACAGTGCCTTGCGAAAGTATTCGGCCCCCTTGAACTTTGCGACCTTTTGCCACATTTCAGGCTTCAAACATAAAGATATAAAACTGTATTTTTTTGTGACAAATCAACAACAAGTGGGACACAATCATGAAGTGGAACGACATTTATTGGATATTTCAAACTTTTTTAACAAATCAAAAACTGAAAAATTGGGCGTGCAAAATTATTCAGCCCCCTTAAGTTAATACTTTGTAGCGCCACCTTTTGCTGCGATTACAGCTGTAAGTCGCTTGGGGTATGTCTCTATCAGTTTTGCACATCGAGAGACTGACATTTTTTCCCATTCCTCCTTGCAAAACAGCTCGAGCTCAGTGAGGTTGGATGGAGAGCATTTGTGAACAGCAGTTTTCAGTTCTTTCCACAGATTCTCGATTTGATTCAGGTCTGGACTTTGACTTGGCCATTCTAACACCTGGATATGTTTATTTTTGAACCATTCCATTGTAGATTTTGCTTTATGTTTTGGATCATTGTCTTGTTGGAAGACAAATCTCCGTCCCAGTCTCAGGTCTTTTGCAGACTCCATCAGGTTTTCTTCCAGAATGGTCCTGTATTTGGCTCCATCCATCTTCCCATCAATTTTAACCATCTTCCCTGTCCCTGCTGAAGAAAAGCAGGCCCAAACCACGATGCTGCCACCACCATGTTTGACAGTGGGGATGGTGTGTTCAGCTGTGTTGCTTTTACGCCAAACATAACGCTCTTAACTCTGATTCTCTGGGTTACAGGAACCACGGGTTCGAGGCCCCCTCAGGCTCTTAACTCTGATTCTCTGGGTTACAGGAACCACGGGTTCGAGGCCCCCTCAGGCTCTTAACTCTGATTCTCTGGGTTACAGGAACCACGGGTTCGAGTCCCCTCAGGCTCTTAACTCTGATTCTCTGGGTTACAGGAACCACGGGTTCGAGGCCCCCTCAGGCTCTTAACTCTGATTCTCTGGGTTACAGGAACCACGGGTTCGAGGCCCCCTCAGGCTCTTAACTCTGATTCTCTGGGTTACAGGAACCACGGGTTCGAGTCTCCCTCAGGCTCTTAACTCTGATTCTCTGGGTTACAGGAACCACAGGTTCGAGGCCCCCTCAGGCTCTTAACTCTGATTCTCTGGGTTACAGGAACCACGGGTTCGAGGCCCCCTCAGGCTCTTAACTCTGATTCTCTGGGTTACAGGAACCACGGGTTAGAGTCCCCCTCAGGCTCTTAACTCTGATTCTCTGGGTTACAGGAACCACGGGTTCGAGGCCCCCTCAGGCTCTTAACTCTGATTCTCTGGGTTACAGGAACCACGGGTTCGAGGCCCCCTCAGGCTCTTAACTCTGATTCTCTGGGTTACAGGAACCACGGGTTCGAGGCCCCCTCAGGCTCTTAACTCTGATTCTCTGGGTTACAGGAACCACAGGTTCGAGGCCCCCTCAGGCTCTTAACTCTGATTCTCTGGGTTACAGGAACCACGGGTTCGAGGCCCCCTCAGGCTCTTAACTCTGATTCTCTGGGTTACAGGAACCACGGGTTCGAGGCCCCCTCAGGCTCTTAACTCTGATTCTCTGGGTTACAGGAACCACGGGTTCGAGGCCCCCTCAGGCTCTTAACTCTGATTCTCTGGGTTACAGGAACCACGGGTTCGAGGCCCCCTCAGGCTCTTAACTCTGATTCTCTGGGTTACAGGAACCACGGGTTCGAGGCCCCCTCAGGCTCTTAACTCTGATTCTCTGGGTTACAGGAACCACGGGTTCGAGTCTCCCTCAGGCTCTTAACTCTGATTCTCTGGGTTACAGGAACCACAGGTTCGAGGCCCCCTCAGGCTCTTAACTCTGATTCTCTGGGTTACAGGAACCACGGGTTCGAGGCCCCCTCAGGCTCTTAACTCTGATTCTCTGGGTTACAGGAACCACGGGTTAGAGTCCCCCTCAGGCTCTTAACTCTGATTCTCTGGGTTACAGGAACCACGGGTTCGAGGCCCCCTCAGGCTCTTAACTCTGATTCTCTGGGTTACAGGAACCACGGGTTCGAGGCCCCCTCAGGTTCTTAACTCTGATTCTCTGGGTTACAGGAACCACGGGTTCGAGGCCCCCTCAGGCTCTTAACTCTGGTTCTCTGGGTTACAGGAACCACGGGTTCGAGGCCCCCTCAGGCTCTTAACTCTGATTCTCTGGGTTACAGGAACCACGGGTTCGAGGCCCCCTCAGGCTCTTAACTCTGATTCTCTGGGTTACAGGAACCACGGGTTCGAGGCCCCCTCAGGCTCTTAACTCTGATTCTCTGGGTTACAGGAACCACGGGTTCGAGGCCCCCTCAGGCTCTTAACTCTGATTCTCTGGGTTACAGGAACCACGGGTTCGAGGCCCCCTCAGGCTCTTAACTCTGATTCTCTGGGTTACAGGAACCACAGGTTCGAGGCCCCCTCAGGCTCTTAACTCTGATTCTCTGGGTTACAGGAACCACGGGTTCGAGGCCCCCTCAGGCTCTTAACTCTGATTCTCTGGGTTACAGGAACCACGGGTTCGAGGCCCCCTCAGGCTCTTAACTCTGATTCTCTGGGTTACAGGAACCACGGGTTCGAGGCCCCCTCAGGCTCTTAACTCTGATTCTCTGGGTTACAGGAACCACGGGTTCGAGGCCCCCTCAGGCTCTTAACTCTGATTCTCTGGGTTACAGGAACCACGGGTTCGAGGCCCCCTCAGGCTCTTAACTCTGATTCTCTGGGTTACAGGAACCACGGGTTCGAGGCCCCCTCAGGCTCTTAACTCTGATTCTCTGGGTTACAGGAACCACGGGTTCGAGGCCCCCTCAGGCTCTTAACTCTGATTCTCTGGGTTACAGGAACCACGGGTTCGAGGCCCCCTCAGGCTCTTAACTCTGATTCTCTGGGTTACAGGAACCACGGGTTCGAGGCCCCCTCAGGCTCTTAACTCTGATTCTCTGGGTTACAGGAACCACGGGTTCGAGGCCCCCTCAGGCTCTTAACTCTGATTCTCTGGGTTACAGGAACCACGGGTTCGAGGCCCCCTCAGGCTCTTAACTCTGATTCTCTGGGTTACAGGAACCACGGGTTCGAGGCCCCCTCAGGCTCTTAACTCTGATTCTCTGGGTTACAGGAACCACGGGTTCGAGGCCCCCTCAGGCTCTTAACTCTGATTCTCTGGGTTACAGGAACCACGGGTTCGAGGCCCCCTCAGGCTCTTAACTCTGATTCTCTGGGTTACAGGAACCACGGGTTCGAGGCCCCCTCAGGCCGAGCATTTTTTTTGTTCAGGCAGATGTGACAACGTGGATGAATATATTAATTTGTGTGGCCTACCACCTTGCAACTGAGCCGTTGTTGCTCCTAGACGTTTCCACTTCACAATAACAGCACTTACAGTTGACCGGGGCAGTTCTAGCAGGGCAGAAATTTGACGAAATGACTCATTGGAAAGGTGGCATCCTATGGCAGTGCCACGTTGACAGTCACTGAACTCTTCAGTAAGGCCATTCTACTGCTAATGTTTGTCTATGGAGATTGCATGGCTGTGTGCTTGATTTTATACACCTGTCAGCAACAGGTGTGGCTGAAATATCCAAATCCACTCATTTGAAGGGATGTCCACAATAGAAAAGGTGTGAATATCAGTAGTTCTATAGGGTGAGCCTTGATTAGAATTAAGCAATACGGCCCAAGGGGGGTTGTGGTATATGGCCGATATACCACGGCTAAGGGCTGTTCTTCAGCACGACACAACGTGGAGTGCCTGGATACAGCTTTTAGCCGTGATATCGTGGCCATATGCCACACCCCCCCAGAGGTGCCTTATTGCGATTATAAACTGGTTACCAACGTAATTAACCTGTTGCGTCTACCAAACCCGGATTCGGGTTTCTATTTACAGACCTAAGCTCATTACCATAACGCAAAGTTAACTATTCATGAAAATCGCAAATGAAATGAAATAAATATGCCATCTCTCAAGCTTAGCCTTTTGTAAACAACACTGTCATCTCAGATTTTCAAAATATGCTTCTCAACCATAGGAAAACAATAATTTGTGTAAAAGTGGCTAGCTAGCGTAGCATTTAGCGTTAGCATTAGCGTTAGCATCCAGCACGCAAGATTTCAACAAAAACATAAAAGCCTTCAAATAAAATCATTTACCTTTGAAGAACTTCGGATGTTTTCAATGAGGAGACTCTCAGTTAGATAGCTCAGTTTTTCCAAAAAAAGATTATTTGTGAATTCGAAATAGCTCCGTTTTCTGCATCACATTTGGCTACCAAAAAAAATACGAAAATTCAGTCCTCAAAACGCGAACTTTTTTCCAAATTAACTCCATAATATCGACTGAAAACATGGCAAACGTTGTTTAGAATCAATCCTCAAGGTGTTTTTCACATATCTCTTCAATGATATATCGTTCGTGGAAGCATGGTTTCTCCCCTCAATCAAATGGAAAAGTACAAGCAGCTGGCGTTTGCGCACCGAATTCCACGCAGGACACCAGGTGGACACTTGGAAAATGTAGTCTCTTATGGTCAATCTTCCAATGATATGCCTACAAATACGTCACAATGCTGCTAACACCTTGGGGGAACGACAGAAAGTGTAGGCTCATTCCTTGCGCAATCACAGCCATATAAGGAGACAATGGAAAACAGAGCTTCAGAGATTCTGCTAATTTCCTGGTTGACGCATCATCTTGGTTTCGCCTGTAGAATGAGTTCTGGGGCACTTACAGACAATATCTTTGCAGATTCTGAAACTTCAGAGTGTTTTCTTTCAAAAACTGTCAAGAATATGCATAGTCGAGCATCTTTTCGTGACAAAATAGCGCTTAAAACCGGAACGTTTTTTATCCAAAAATGAAATAGCGCCCCTAGAGATCCAAGAGGTTAAGAGCAGTAAAAATAAATGTTTTGTCATACCCGTGGTAATACGGTCTGATATACCACGGCTGTCAGCTAATCAACATTCAGGGCTCAAACCACCCAGTTTATAATACAGTACATACAGTGGCCTTCAGAACTATTCACACACCTTGACCTTTTCCACATGTTGTTGTCCAGCCTGAATTTAAAATGGATTAAATGTAGATGTTTTATGATAAAGTGGAATTATTATCAAATATTCAATTGAGCATGTTGAAGTTATTAATTACATTTTGGATGGTGTATCAATACACCCAGTCACTACACAGATACAGGTGTCCTTCCTAACTCAGTTGCCGGAGAGGAAGGAAACCGCTCAGGGATTTCACCATGAGGCCAATGGTGACTTTAAAACAGTTACAGAGTTTATTGGCTGTGATTGGAGATAACTGAGGACGGATCAACAACGTAGCTACTCCACAATACTAAACTAAATAACGGAGTGAAAACAAGCCTGTACAGAAATGTTTTTAAATATTCCAAAACATGAATCCTGTTTGCAACAAGGCACTGAAGTAATACTGCAAGAAAATGTGGCAAAGTAATTAACTCTTTTGTCCTGAATACAAAGTGTTATGTTTGGGGCAAATACAACACATTACTGAGTACCACTCTCCATATGTTCTAGCATAGTGGTGGCTGCATCATGTTATGGGTAAGCTTGTCATCGTTAAGGACTGGGGAGTTTTTCAGGATAAAAAAATAAACAGAATGTAGCTAAGCACAGACAAAATTCAAGAGGAAAACCCGGTTCAGTCGGCTCCTCACCAAACACTGGGAGATCAACTCACCTTTCAGCAGGACAATAACCTAAAACACAAGGCCAAATCTACACAGGAGTTGCTTACCAAGATGACAGTGAATGTTCCTGAGTGGCCGAGTTACAGTTTTGACTTCAATCTACTTGAACATCTATGTCAAGACCTGAAAATAGTTGTGTAGCAATGATCAACAACCAACTTCAAACAGAGTTTGAAGATTTTTGAGAAGAATAATGGCCGAATGTTGCACAATCCAGGTGTGCAAAGCTCTTAGAGACTCACCCAGAAAGACTCTCAACTGTAATCGCTGCCACACATAATTCTAACATGTATTGACTTAGCAGTGTCAATACATATGTAAAATGAAATACTTCTGTCAAATATTGTAGAATGCAGGTGACTCACCCAGAAAGACTCACAGCTGTAATCTCTGCCAAAGGTGATTATAACATGTTTTGACTTAGGGGTGTGAATACTTATGTAAATTAGATATTTCTGTATTTCATTTTCAATACTTTTGCAAACATTTCTATAGAAAACAAATATATATTTGTCATTATGGGGTGTAGATGGATGAGAAGAGCATCTATTTAACCCATTTTGAATTTGGGTTGTAACACAGCAACGTGGGTAATAAGTCCAGGGGTCTGAATGCTTTCTGAAGGTACTTTACAACTGGGTGGAACAGCATCTCAACGTTGTGAAAGTGACCAGGGGGATTCCTCGTCAGCTGTACAACAGAATGCCTTCAATCCTTTCCCAGTGTTGTTCAAAGACGAAATGGAGACTCAACTAAAATATAAACACAACATGTTTCATGAGCTGAAATAAAAGATCCCAGAAATGTTTCATACGCACAAAAATATTATTTCTCTCAAACTTTGTCCACTAATTCATTTACCTCCCTGTTAGGGAGCATTTCTCCTTCGCCAAGATAATCCATCCACCTGACAGGTGTGGCATATCAAGAAGCTGATTACACAGCATGATCATTACACAGAAAACACTGATGGACCCCCTAACCCTGTGGCGATGCTGAAGGTCCCCCTAACCCTCTGGCCATACTGAAGGACCCCCTAACCCTCTGGCCATACTGAAGGACCCCCTAACCCTCTGGCCATACTGAAGGACCCCCTAACCCTCTGGCCATGCTGAAGGACCCCTAACCCTCTGGCCATGCTGAAGGACCCCCTAACCCTCTGGCCATGCTGAAGGACCCCTAACCCTCTGGCCATGCTGAAGGACCCCCTAACCCTCTGGCCATACTGAAGGACCCCCTAACCCTCTGGCCATGCTGAAGGACCCCTAACCCTGTGGCCATGCTGAAGGACCCCCTAACCCTCTGGCCATACTGAAGGACCCCCTAACCCTCTGGCCATGCTGAAGGACCCCTAACCCTGTGGCCATGCTGAAGGACCCCTAACCCTGTGGCCATGCTGAAGGACACTTTAACCCTGTGGCCATGCTGAAGGACCCCCTAACCCTGTGGCCATGCTGAAGGACCCCCTAACCCTCTGGCCATGCTGAAGGACCCCCTAAGGCATCGCACTAGCGGGACAACTTCCGGTGAAACTGGAGGCCGCGCAATTCAAATAAATAATCATAAAAATTATAGACATTTAGGTACATACAAGTGTATTATATCGGTTGAAAGCTTAAATTATTGTTAATCTAACTGCACTGTCCGATTTACAGTAGCTATTAAAGCGAAAGCATGCCATGCGATTGTTTGAGGACGGTGCCCAACATCAACATATTTTTCAACCGGCACAGGTTTCATAAATTCACAAATAGCGATTAAATATTCACTTACTTTTTGAAAATCTTGCTCTGATTTGTCATCCAAAGGGTCCCAGCTACAACATGTAGTGTCGTTTTGTTAGATAAAATCCTTCTTTATATCCCAAAAAAGTCTGTTTGCCGCCATCGATTTGAGTAATCCACTCGTTCAACATGCAGAGAAAGGAATCCGAAAATCTACCCCTAAACTTCAAAGTCAAAATATGTTTCTATCTACTCCTCAGATACCCTAAAATGTCATCAAACTATAATATTTCTTACGGAATGAAGTATGTTCAATAGGAAACCGATTTTAGCATGTGTGTCTTATCTTCTTGTCGCGTCCATACACGAATTTCCAAGACTGTGTCCCTGAACTAAAACTGATATTTCTTATTCGTTTTGGAAGTTACAAGCCTGACACCTTAAACATAGACTGCTGACACCCTGTGGTAGCCATAGGAATTGCATCCTGGGAGCTAGAATTGAGCATGCCCTTATACTTGCCATTGTAAGAGCATGGTCTCTAAAAAAATATATATATTCTGGTTGGTTTTTCTTTGGATTTTCTCCTACCATATCTATTGTGTTATATTCTCCTGCATTATTTTAACATTTCTACAAACTTCAAAGTGTTTTCTTTCCAATGGTACCAATTATATGCATATCCTGACATGCCCAAAGCATATACTTTGGCCACGTCATTCAGGTGGAAATTGTGAAGAAGGGGCCTAGCCCTAAGAAGTGTTTAATTTAGGAGACGTTTAGTTCTCATTTAGTGTGTTTCTCTCTCACTCTCTTTCTTCCTCTCTCCCTCTCCCCCGCTCACGGCCTGAGGCCTCCTTTGTGTCTGTTTATACAGAGCTCTCATAATCACCTAACTTCTCCCTTGTCAGTCAACTCAAATCCCCTCCCCCTCTTCCCTGTCTCCTCCATCTCGTCCTCCAACCCTTTCTTTCTCCCTCTCTCTTCCTCCCCCTCTTCCCTGTCTCCTCCATCTCGTCCTCCACCCCTTTCCTTCTCCCTCTCTCTTCCTCCCCCTCTTCCCTGTCTCCTCCATCTCGTCCTCCACCCCTTTCCTTCTCCCTCTCTCTTCCTCCCCCTCTTCCCTGTCTCCTCCATCTCGTCCTCCAACCCTTTCCTTCTCCCTCTCTCTTCCTCCATCTCTCTCCCTCTCGCTCCAGCAATATTCCAGGCTGGCCAATAGAGGGGGTAGTTCAGCCATTGCAGCGATATGAAGGCCTGTTTCTGTCCAGATGGACTGCTACCACTGCCAGCCACCATAGACCTCTCACTAGGAACTTAAAGGGATAGTGCTAGCTGTTCCTGTAGACTTCAAGTCATTGCGCTAACGCTAGTTAGCAATGGCTCCGGAAAAGACGTTCAACTTCCTTCAAGCTGCACACAAAGACATTAAAATGGTATCCGTGAGTCAGTCTGACTCTGGTTAAGTAGAAAAACAGGTCTTTGCCAAAATGTTGCATCAGAAGATACCAGCTTCATCTGATCAAGTTTCTATGGACTCTAGTGTCTTAGTGCTAGGCGAAAGCAAAAACCTGCACTGGCCTGCATCTCCCCAGGACCAGGGTTAGTGAACACTGATTATATACCACTGTCATTTGTGTCAGTGTTTTGTTTGGGTG
The DNA here is from genome assembly GCF_045791955.1 of Oncorhynchus clarkii lewisi. NCBI lineage: Eukaryota > Metazoa > Chordata > Actinopteri > Salmoniformes > Salmonidae > Oncorhynchus > Oncorhynchus clarkii. The sequence continues at coordinate 83,977,654 of NC_092147.1, read as the reverse complement.
AATACTCAGAGCCAAATGAACATTACTGATATAACAACCCCCCCCCCCCGCCTCGCCATTCATAACAAGTTAGAAAAGTTAGAGCTCCATTGGTTCTGGTGAGACCGACAGATGGGAGTGGATTTGTTGGGATTTGGCGTCTGGGCTACGGGACCCTCCCATTGGTTAAGCCGGGTTCCGATAAGACTTCAAAGGGCGGAGCTAATTAATAATATGTTTACATTATCCACGCTCATACGCAGCTTTGAGTCTGACCCCTTATTACTCTGTGTGTGTGTGTGTGTGTGTGTCAGTCAATGTGCCCATCCAGCCCCCTAATTAAAAAACTAATTGGATAAGATAAATGAGACATTGTGAACTTTGTTGTTGAACATTATTGGCATGAAAGAAACGATTCAATGTTGTATAAGACTCAGGACACACGATAAATCAATGTCAAAAGTGCTAACTATGACTCCCTCTTCCCACTATTGTTCTCTCTCTCTTTCCCTCTCTCTCTCCCCCTCTCCCTCTCTCTACAGCCCAGTCCTATCCCGAGCCCAGTGCTTGGTGGGAAGCCCAACGCTAGCCAATCCCTGCTGGCCTGGTGCCGTGAGGTCACAAAGAATTACCGCGGAG